>NW_023995009.1:0-174440 GCF_015586225.1 Lucilia sericata
ATATTTGATAAAAAAAATTATAAATATTGGATTGGTGTAAAAGTACCTTAAACATTTTCGCATTTATTAAAGACTAAACTTTTCTTTAAAAAGAAAACATCAAAATATATCTTTTAAAATGTCTTGATTCTGCGACCTAAAGTACATAAATTCAATATTTTTCCCATTCACATTTCACAGCATCATTTCAATTTGCCCTCTAAAAGTTATTTAATTTGTTTCCTTTAACATTTTTTTGCTCTGACATAAATAAACCAAAGTTTAAGAAAATTTCCACCTCGTTGATTAGAGATATTTTAAATGGCAAAAACAAAATCTTTTCGCTTCCTTAAATCTTAAATACAAAACTGGCAAAAATAATGGGGAAAAATATGTATCAAAAAAAAAAAAAAAAACATTTTACGCATAGTGCGAAAATAAGCGCGAATTTTTCATTTTTATTATAATTTTTTTTCTTTTCAGCGTTAAATATGTTTAAGAGGGGATGAAATTTATCATCGTAAAGTCATTCATTTTCAATTTAAATGGATGTTGATATTCCCGGCGTTGTGTGTCGAGCGTCATGTAACAACATTTGTTATTTGCTTCCTTAAAAGCTTTTGGCGTTTTTTGCATCTATTTTAGTGGGAAATGTTTGTAGAGTGTGAGAAAATAAAGCTGTAAAGTAAAAAAGTATAAAATTTAAAATTTAAGTAAATATTGTTTATATTTAAGAAAATATTAGTTAATTTGTAAAATGTTTTAAAACATTACTAAGTTAAGGTCTTTCGTCTATATTTTATTACTTATCAACAAAATGATAAATGATAAAAAATTATCAACAATATTAATAATTTCCTTAAAAAAATTAGACAATGTTGTAAATAAAATAAAAATATAAAACCTTACCCCCCGCCCCACCTTTTGAAGGCACACGTTTACATTTTTATTATCGTCATTAAATTTTATCAGAAACTTTGTTGTTTCCGACTTTGTTTTATTAAATTAATCTTGAGAAATTTTCTAATTATTTAAGTAATTAACAAAGAAATAAAATGAAAATGAAATGTATTTTTTCTTTTCTACTTCGTCTTCTGTTTATTTACAGCCCCTCTTCAAGAAGTTCTTTGCGGGGCAATCTGGTGAAGAATAACGCAGATTTCACATACTTCTTACTACAGTTGCCACTTTTCTGGAAAAAAGGACACGTGGTAATGACCAGAGAAGTACGCATATTAAATAAGCAACAACAACAACAGCAACAAAAAAAAACGTAATAAAACAAATGCAAGTAACAGAGAAAAAGTTACAGAAATTTCAACTTAAAGTAAACGTGTCTCAACAAATTATTATCAAAACACCAGAAATACTATAAGACAAAAAAATAAGTTGAAATAAACAAAAAAATGCGAAAAAAAAAACAAAACGAAATAGCCAGTCCAATTATAATGGGTGTGGGGCTGGAACAAACAAAACAAAAAAAAAAGCAATAAAAACTTACAATATTGAAATGGGGATGTAACAAACAAATACAAAAATAATTTATTATAATTGCTATGGTAAGCAAGAAATAAGCAACAGCAGCAGGAGCCGCTACAACAACAACAAGAAGATGAACAACAGCCAGAAGAGTCTGAATTATTGTATTAAGCCAATAAAAACAGACACACACAAACACAAATATGTCGAACTTGACTAAACCACCAACAATACGGCTAATACATGATCACACACATACTAACTTAACCTGGTCACTTGAAAAAAAAAAAAAAAATAGAACTAAGGACAAACAAACCAAATTCAAATTGAAAGGAATTTAGACAAAAATATACATATACATACACAAGTATATACATTAGGGTGGCCCCAAATTGGAAGTTGCTGATGTTCCCACCGAAAATGAAAATTTAGTTAATTTTAAGATACCATTTCTCAAAATTTTTGTCCTGATGTCAATATTGATTGAGCTGGATCAAAGGATAAAAAGATCCTTTTTTAAGGTTTTTATGATTTTTTTCACATTTCTGGCAAATAAACCATACAAGTACAAATTAAGCATCATATGAAAGGTTTGAGAGACGATTTCAATGACATAACGCAATTTTGTATACAACACCAAAATTATTACAAATGTTGAAATTTTTCGGAAAATTTTCCAAAAATTTTGAAAATTTCGATTACTTTTGCTATTACACAAACATTTTTGATATGACATTCAAAGTGTCTCTCAAGGACCTTTCTTATGATACCAAAATTTCATATCTTTCCTTTGGAAGAAATATAATAAAAATCATAAAAACCTCAAAAAAGGACCTTTTTATCCTTTGATCCAGCTCTCACCAAATATTGACATTAGGCCAAAAATTTTGAGAAACGGTATCTTAAAATCAATTAAACTTTCATATTAGTTGGGAATATTGATACCTTATTTTTCAAACGGGGCCACTCCAATATACATATACATACATATATATTTCTTGACCCTATGCGAGTTGGTGTGTCAACGACATTTTATTGTGGCGAGAATTGTATATACAAATACTTATAAATTTATGTCCTGTTAGAGTCAAGAAAAAATATTGGTTCAAAAATCTTTCGATACAAAATTTACTTTTACGAAAAATCGATACAAACTAAATTTTAAAACACTCAGTAAAACGCACTGTGGTTCAAAATCTTAATATAGCCGAAAAAAAGGCATTTTTCAAATATTTCGGAAGATAATTTTTTGTATGGTTGTCAGGCGTACATAGGTCTTTTACTGTCTAAGGAGTCCGTTGAGAAAAACAACTATAAGAACATTTAAGCTGTGACGTTATATAGTGTTTTGTATATAAAACTTTTCTGTATATCTGGAAGGCGTTATAGCCCACTTTTTGTTATGAAATAAATGGGCGAAAGGTGGCATGCCCATACAATGTAAAAGCAAACTTTAATTATAACAGTTATGGTTCCCAAACTTTTTAAGAAAAACTCTGAAATTGAAATAAATATTTGGAAAAAGTGGGCAGACCAGAAATAGTGGGCGTGGTATCACCCATATTAAGTAAATACTAAATTTCGTGTATATGGAAAAATATAACGGCATTGTAATCCTTCGACTTTACAAATATTTAGAACAAAAATGGCAGCATCAAAAATAATGGGTGTGGCACCACCCACTTAAAGAAACAAAATTAATTTTGCTTAAATCTTGAAATTAGTAACATTACTATACATTGAACTATTTGGGACCAAAATGGGCAGATTTACAGTAGTGGGCGTGGCCTCTCATAATATTAAAATAATGAAAATTATAACAGAAACTACTACAGTTTCATGAGGCACATTAAATATAGGCAGTATAGCATAAAAATATATGTATTATTTAATATCATTGAATTTTTAACAAATATACCACGCCCATTTAATAGATCTAGTCCATTTTTTTCTATATTGAAGTAGTGTAAAAACATTCAAAGTTTTTTCATCTTCTTTTACCCTTTTCATAAATGAGCATTACTTCTGCTATGCTAAAATTCGAAAATAAAATGTCAAGGATAAATTGGAAGTACTTGCAGATTATATTATTTGTAAGTCATTACTAGACTACTAGTAATGCAGACAGTATATAGTAGTCATTGAAAAGTAAGTTTTTGTGTAAGTAAAAGTCATTATCATGTTTTTGCTGGGAAGTAATTAAATCTTATAACTAAAATAATTATATTTCTCACAGTGGAAAGTTATAAATATTTAGTAAATAGTCCTTAAGTCCGATCTGTGAAAAGTCAGCTCTGCATAGCACCGATCGATGTTGTATTGCGGTGAGCTAGCCAGCTGGTTGAAACGCTTCACGCATTTTTCTTTTTATCTTCCTTGACAAGTGGTACATCTAAGTTTCTATGGATGTTCTCAGTTCCTACACATACATACATATATTGCCTTTGGTATACTAAGATCTTTACTTTTTTGTAAAGAGTCAGTTTCGACGTTCTTGTTGTTTCACCCAATTATGAATCAATCTGCATCTGACTGCAATTTTGTACTTTTGATTACATCTGATACTTAAGGAAGGTTTTCTAATTCACACGATAATACTGTTCACCGACAAGGTTGAATACCTAGACTTTATCCTCGATCAAAAACTAAAATGGATATCTACACAGAGTATAGACCAAACAAGGCATAACGATATTGGGAGATAGTAAGATTTTTGAGTATCGAAAGTTGGTTTTAGACCAACTATGTCATACAAGCTTTATAAAAGCTTGAATTAATTCTATATAATGGTATATAATCTATTGGACTTCTTTAAAGGTGTAACATAATAGTACTATATGGAGTTCAACACACATATTCCTTGGGTATGATTGGCAACATTAATGTAGAACTCCTTAAACGAACCCTTTAAAAGCTGAATATACTTCCAAACGAAAAATATGTGTATAAGATATGAGGCGGCACTCACAGTCGAGAGTCTGTTATCTCTAGGCTAGACCACAGCCGGTAGGATGACAAGT
Source organism: Lucilia sericata (assembly GCF_015586225.1). Taxonomy (NCBI): domain Eukaryota; kingdom Metazoa; phylum Arthropoda; class Insecta; order Diptera; family Calliphoridae; genus Lucilia; species Lucilia sericata. Next base: position 4,479 of record NW_023995009.1, read on the forward strand.
CATTAATGTAAATGGGACTATTTCTAGTAGGAATTCCATGGTATCATGGAATGTGCAAAATAAATTACCGAGCTAAAAAAGATTATGTATGGATCATATATGGATTCATATATAAAGCATATATTTTCATATATGTTCATATCCGAAAATTGGCGGAATTGGGCCAATATATTTTCATATATTTCCATATATGTTCATATATTTTCATACTTATCCATATATGGAAAATTTTTTCATATATGATTTCATATATGTGTCCATATACTTATGACAAGGTCATATATAGCCATTTTTCGGATAAGAACATATATGAATATATATGGTCCATATATGATTCATATATAATCATACATGATCGTTTTTAGCTGGGTAGATTGAATATTGCAAGAACAGGGGGGCAATATCAGATGATAAGGATTAATTTAAGAACCGAATACTCCTTCAGTGTTAAGCTCTAGATCATATGAAAATTCAAGAGCGAACGCTGCTATAATAAGGGAAAGGAACTTGGAAAAGTTAAATCTCTTTTCTGAATGAAGAACCTTTCGATGTATACACATATTTTTAGTGGATACACAGTTTTAGCGGTACAACTATATAAGATGAAGTGAAACGCTGGAATATATTCTCTGCTATTGCCAGACTTTCATTAAAATAAGATCCAAGTATTTTTGAAGCACCGTTATTAAAGATATAACAGAGCTTAGGAACTCTGATATTTAGAAAAATTCTAAAGAATTACATCCAAAAAAACTGTGTTTCTGAACATTGTACGATAATTAGTTTCATAGATCGCTACAAACTGCACAACAGGCCCGATAGCGTTCTATGTATATTGTTCGGATCTGTTGTAATATACAAATATCCAATATTCAAACTAGCTTAACCCCTAAATTAGGTGATTAGGTTTAAGCCACCTTTATACAACTATTAGATTAATCTGATCTTGATCTTGAATAATAATTATAACAATTTCAAGACACTGACTTATATTCTTTACAAGCAGACTACAAATATCTCTGTTACTGCGGTGTTCAGTTGTATAAAAAATAAATTGAAAATTTTTAATATTATCCAATAAATCCCTATAGAATTATTACTCTGAGTGTTATGTTTAACCGCTGAAAATTTACCAAAGTATATCAATATATTTCTATCTATGAATGTCTATATATTTATTTATTCGTACGTTCAAAAATTTCAGTATGTTTCCAATAGGCGTTGCTCTGAAAATTAAATGAATTGAATAAATATGGAGAGCACACAATTTTCTGTGTGTGCTATTTTTTTCTTTTGTACAAAAACACTTGCTAGCTAAGTGCAGAAGGCTGGCTGGCTGGCAGACAGAAAGGCGGTCGATCGGGCAGGTTTCATACTAAAGGGAATTAACTATTGAGAGGTGAGGTTTGTTTCATAATGGTTTCATTTTGTTTTTGTATTGGTCTACAACAAACAAACACATTCATTTATACATCCAAACACTTGAGTCATATGGTGCGGTTAGAACGTGCTACATAAACTATAAAATTTTTTATTTAATTTTATTATTATTTTTGTTTTTCTGTTACGTTTATTTTGTTATAAGTACCGAGTACAAATGTGTAGGTATTTTTGTTAAGGTTTAAGTGTCTGTAGGTATAAATTTAAACAATATGCTATTTACACTGAAATATATTTTTTAGTCTGTTCACTTGGTTTTGGCCAATTTTAGTCTGTCCATCTTAAATTGTCTGTATGAGTGTGTGTTTTATTAGTTTATGAGTGTGTGTATATATTCAGGTGTTTGTGTTTGGAATTTTGTTTCCACTCTGCATCTTTTGTGGTCACTTGGAAAATGTTTACGTAAAAGTCATAAATATTATTTAATTGGATTAAAAGCTTAAAAAATAACACTGAATATAGTCAAATTTATGAATTGTAACATAAGAGAAAAATATGTATATAAATATAAAATCTATGTGGGAGTGTTAGGTTTTTATTTAAAAAGAAATATAAATTTTACTAAACTTTAAAATTAAAATTTAGGGAAAGCAGTCAGAAATATATAAAAAATATTAAATTTATGTTACATAAAAATTAAAATTAAAATCCGTAAAGAAAATTCGTTCACCATACTTCTATATTCTCTGTTTAAAATAATCTTCTGATTTCAACTATTCCTCTAAAAACAATTTAAATTTCCTTTTTAAACTTAAATCTTATCATCAGCATTTAAAACAACCTATAAAAATTATCAAATCACTATACAAAATAAAATTTAGTTAGCTGTTTTATATCTGAGTTTTTGTATTCTCTAACAATTTAATTTGCTTTAAGTATAATTTTAATCTATTTACCTTGTACAACAATAACAATGCCAATGACAACAGAAACGATTTCATTAACTCTTTTCTATACACGAGAGTGTCTTGTGCCGTGTGCTGTTTGGAAATTTTTTTCCCAGAAACAAGAAAAGAAACTTCAAGTAATGTCTTATTTTTTTTCACTTCCTAGTATTCTACTGGTGATTTCTCCTGCTACTCCCAGCAGCAGTTTTTCTTGAATAAAAAATTGTTTTTATTGTAATTTCATTCATTATCAAATGGCACTTGCTTGCTGCTAGAATACACTACACTTCTACGTTTGCCTTCAGTTAATGGCTTAAACAGTGTCATCCAAACTAACACTTGGTTATAAAGGGTGAAAAAGAAAAATAATGAAAACAAACAAAAAAAAAAAAAAAAAAAAAAAACTTAAAAAGAAAACGAAAGAACGAGGAAAAGTATTGAAGGAAATGAGTCCTTGTTAAGCCATTTTGTTTTGTTTCTAATAAGCAGCCCTATAATCGATACTTAATGTTAAACGATGGGCTTGCGATTCCATCTAAATAAGATTTTTTCAGTTTCGAGTTTATCAATTCCCCTAAAAGTTTGGCTTATCATGTAGTAAAAATTTTTAGTTCTAGTTCAGTTCTAGTTCAGTTCTAGTTCAGTTCCAGTTCAGTTCTAGTTCAGTTCCAGTTCAGTTCAGTTCTAGTTCAGTTCTAGTTCAGTAGTCAGTTCTAGTTCAGTTCTAGTTCAGTTCTAGTTCAGTTCTAGTCTAGTTCTAGTTCAGTTCTAGTTCAGTTCTAGTTCAGTTCTAGTTCAGTTCGTAGGTGTTTTTAAATTCGTTGACAGCGCATTAATAATTATATGGCGGAGTACATATTACTACTCATTACAGCTACTCCACCTAAAACATTGGCTTATTAAGGCTGCAAATATTATTTTGTTGTATTTTTTGTAGGGAAGTATAGTAGGTGTTTGTATGTATGATCCTTGAATGTGTGCTTATGTGTGCGGGTGTATTTGAATAGCAGGTTGTAAATGTTGTGACTCTATTCCTTGATATGTTTGCTTTTAAAGTGTGTGTATGTACATTTTTATTAGAATTTGTGTAAAGCGTAGTTTTAAGTAGTTGCCATTTGTTTGTTGAAGAAAGTGGGAAAATATTAAAAAGGGGTAAATTAACGAAGAGTAGCAAAAAAAAAAATCAATTACAAACAATTGAATTTCATTTGTTTTATAAGGAAAAAGAGACTAGGTATGCCAAAAACACACAACATAACAAATATACATCTAGATAAGTGTGTGCGTGTAGGTGTCCCTTGCAGTTTTCAAAAGGGTCACTGCATCCCTTTTGTATAGTATTCATTGTTTCAAGTTCATAACAACCTCAATGAACTGCTGGTTTGAAAAAATCGTATACCAAAGTGTAGTGTGTTCTATAGTTAGTGTTAAGTACTTAGGTTGTTATTTAAGTAGCTTCAGATTTTACTGGCGTTTTGTCTTTCAGATTTCTACTTTCTGTCTGTCTTTATAGTGTTTCTTTCTTTTATTTTGGCAAAAATTGCTTGTAGTAATTGTAATGAGTTTACTGTTGTTGTTTATTTGTTTGTTTTATTTCCATTTACCCCGTTTATAACTTGTTGTTGGTACTTGTTTTGTATATTGTTGTTGGTTTATTATAATTATTTTGCCAATAAAGTAAAAGATTTAAATTCATTGAGGCGTTGTTCTAATTGTATTTTATTTTCATTATTATGCTCTCCCATTCATTCACTAATTCATTCATTTAATTGCGGCATTGGTCGGTCATGTATAATTTCCTTTTTAATGAATTGTTTTGTGTGTAGGTACACATGCAAATGTGTATGTATGTCGTTATAATTACAAAGATTGTATCTATGTACATGCCGCATTTAGTGGCAGTATCATAATGTGTAAAAAAGGACACGTCTTATGTTTCTTATTGTTGTTGGAACACGGTTAAAAGATGGCGACAATGGTATTGTAATAAAATAATGGGATCACTAACGCACAAACTAAAAACTAAAACAAACGAACACTAAACAACTAACTAACTAACGAACGAAAAACGAACAACGAAGAAAGAACAACGAACGAACGAACGAAATAACGAACGAACGAAACGAACGAACGAAACGAACGAACAACGAACGAACGAACGAACGAACGAACGAACGAACGAAAGAAAGCAACGAAAACGAACGAACGAACGAACGAAACGAACAACGAAGAACGAAACGAACGAAGAACGAACGAACGAAGAACGAACGAAGAACGAAACGAACGACGAACGAACGAACGAACGAAACGAACGAACGAACGAAACGAACGAAAGAACGAACGAACGAAACGAAACGAACGAACGAACGAACGAACGAAACGAACGAACGAAGAACGAAAACGAACGAACGAACGAAGAACGAACGAACGAACGAACGAACGAACACGAACGAACGAACGAACGAACGAACGAACGAACGAACGAACGAAACAACGAACGAACGAACGAACAACGAACGAAACGAACGAACGAACGAACGAACGAACGAACGAACGAAAAAACGACGAACGAACGAACGAACGAACGAACGAAAAACGAAAAAAAACAACGAACGAAGAAAGAACGAACGAACGAACGAACGAACGAACGAACGAACGAACTAACTAACGAACGAAACGAACGAACGAACGAACGAACTAACTAACGAACGAACGAACGAACGAACGAAACGAAGAACGAACGAACGAACGAACGAACGAACGAACGAACGAAAACGAACGAACGAACGAACAACGAAGAACGAACGACAACTAACGAACGAAGAACAACGAACGAACGAACTAACAACTAACTAAAACTAACTAAAAACGAACTAACTAACTAACTAACAAACTAACAAACTAACTAACTAACTAACTAACTAACTAATTAACTACCCTTTTTGGTATGATTTGCTATTAATTTAGAATCACTTCCTTTTAGACAAATGTCTGCATAAATTTATTACAAAATCGAAAAAGCTAACAGTACAAATCAATATTTTCATAACAAACTCAAACATAAATTGGCTTTTTGTGAGACTTTGTCAATGTTATGTACATATATGAGAAAGTGTTTAAAGAACAGTGTCACTGCTCTTCAAATTTTATAAACAGACCGACGGACAGACACACACACACACACACCGGAAAAAAGTACCCATCACACAACATAACAGACAGCCACAATCTCAGGGACTCTTAAAACTATTCTCATGCATGTAAGTTGCTGCAGTTTTTATGAATTTTTTTTAACATTTCTCTGTACTAACTATTTTTTGGCAGAGTGTCAGTTAAAAAATGGCATTTAACTCGACCTTATAAAAATATTGTCATAAATTACATACGGATTTTTCGTTAGTTCGTTTCGTTGATATTTCTTTTTTTTGCGCAATATTTTTAAAATTTTTTTTGCCTCATTTCTTCTGTTACAATGGTGGAGTAGTGAGTTGGAGGGGATAGTTTGAAAAACTGCAGTGTCATTGGCTGCAGCAAAAGTTTTATGAAATGTGCTGCCATAGTTTATTTTAACCTCTCAGTAACTGCCAAGCAACAAAACCAGATACAGAAAAAAATATCGGTGATACTAAAGTTGTATGCAGTTTTTTTTTTTTGGAAAACTGAGATTGGTTTTTCTACTTGTAAGCTTTTGAACGTATGATAACAATACCAACTGTATATCAGCTAAGATAAAAAAAAGTGACTAAACTGTTATACACACTACTAGCTAAACGTTAACATACTTTTTCTCTAGTCCAACTAACTCATTCCTTTGCTTCCTTTTTTCTCTAGCTTTGTTTTTGTTGTTGCATTTAGAAATATTTTTTTTTTTGTTTTTAGTTTTAGTTTGAGCCTTATCATGCAGCTTATACGTGAATTTTATGCACTTTGTCAGTGTGATACCCAAAAAAATTTCTAGTTCTGATAACGCTCCAAGTAATTAATTTCATTTAAACGTGACCAGCATTATTCAATGTCTTAATTTACATTGAAAAATTTACATTTACATGTTTAAAGTTATAACTTTATTTATACAGGGTGTTGCAAAATTTCTGCAAGATTTGTTCTAAGTTTAAATGTAGAACTTTATAGTCTGGTTCGTTTGCGAAATCTGGACTTTTAGGATTCTTTGTAAAATGTTAGAGGTACTTTTTTGTCAGGGCACCTATCTAACTGCAGATACTTATTTTGCTCTCCCCTTTATATGACATGATTTTAATTAAGTATAACATTGTATTTGAAATTGTAATTAGAGAACTTTATTGCTAAAGAATACATTGTGGTAAACATTTTAAAATTACCCCTAGATAAGCAAAATTTTGGATAGAAGATTGTTTTGCTGAAATACTTTTATTCTTATTCATAAATATTTATTAAAAATTTAATAAACCTTATGAAGATTCCTGTAATTTTACAGAAGTTGCGAATAGTGGCCGTCTCTGCCTCTAGACTTATACTTTGAGTTGTAGAAAAAAGCATTCTGGAAAAATTTAAATAGGACCACATTAACAGGCGGCACCATGGCTTGGAAGGTGAAAATGATTTTAACAAAAATTTTGGCTCTAAATTTATCTTTTTGAATTTTCTCGCGGCTGTGTCATTGGCATATATCTCTGCCTTAAGGACCGTGTAGGTGTCAGGTCCGTGTCTCTTTCTGTCTTTGAGCCATCAGTATAGATTGAGATCGCGTCATCCCTTAGGACAGTGTTCACGGTCCAATCATTCAGTGTAGATAGCAGGTAGTCCATGATTGGCCTGCCTATCTTTTGTAGAATGGTGCCATGTCGTAGAGCAGATTTAGTTGAAATGCATTTGATATATATCAAGGGGAGTTGTATACAGCATCATCTTTAGACTAGCCTGAGGGGTGGAGTTCATACAGCGATTGCAAGACATGGTCATCTTTGTGAGTTTTGGTATCAACCGCTCTCCACCAAATAAGAGCTCCGTAGGTCAAAATAAGACTTATGACTGCAGTGTACAATGTATGGTTTAAGGTTTTCTTACATATATAGAAGGCACATAGTGCCTTCTTTATTCGACTCTCAGCATTACACTTCCACGTGAGCTTAGAGTCTAAAATTACACCAGAATATTTGGCTTCGCTTGGGGTATTCATAATGGAGCCATACAAACGGGGAGGTCTGAATTCCGGGATTTTATTCCTCCTAGTGAAAAGAACCAGTTCGGTTTTAGCCGGGTTGCCATCCAGACCGTTTTCCCTTGCCCATGATAGTAGTTCGCTGAGGGCTGATTCCATGAGTTCACTTATTGTGTGAAGAAATTTCCCTTTAATAAGAAGCACAACAACAACATATGCGACTACTTTGATGCCCATCCTACTGAGTCTGAAAAGGATTTTATTTACGATAATAATGATAGTAGAATGCTGAGGGCTGATTTCATGAGTTCACTTATTGTGGAAAGAAATTTCCCTTTAATAAGAAGCACAATGTCGTCAGCATATGCGGCTACTTTGAAGCCCATACTACAGAGTCTGAAAAGGATTTTATTAACGATAAGATTCCACAGGAGTGGACAGATGACACTACGTGGTGGTATGTCCCTTATCACAACTTTCCTTGTCTTGTCAATACCCATATTAGAGTTAATGGCCCTACTCTTGAGCATGTTTTCTATCCAATTTTTTATCCGCTGATCAAAACCTAGGTCACCGAGAGCATCGATTATTGCGAATATGTTCACGTTATTAAAAGTACCCTTTATGTTCAAGAAAAATGCCATAACATACTCTTTTATGCCAAGTGCCTTCTCTATAGTTCCGACAACGTCATATAAGACTGTCTCCACCGATCCCCCTTAAAGGTATGTGCGTTGTGCCCTACAAAAATTATGAATATAGATGATGTTATTGAAATGGATGTCGACCAATCATTCCAGCGTTTTCAATAAAAACGATGATCGGTCTTTAGTCTTTGGTGGTACTATCGTTCACTTTTCCCGCTTTAGAGATAAATACCACTGTAACCTCTCTCCATACTTTAGGAATGTATCGTGTTTCCAGGCTGCTTCTAAATATCATAATTAGCCTTGTCATGATGTTGGTAATCAATTTTTGAAGTACTGCTAGGAATATGCAATCTGGCCCTGGAGATTTATAGGGCTTGAAGCATGATACCGCCCACTAAATTTTCTCCAGCCTCACGAAATTTTCTCCATTCGTATTAACTTAAATGTGAGTTTTTTCCTCGTATTTTCGTATTAACAGATATCTGCTATGGTTTCAACGAATCAGTCCAATTGGTTTCAAAAGTTTTCACAAACCTTCAATTCGTTGGAGTAAATGTTTTGATTCTCGCTTGTGTCGAATTTTCACTACCTTATCTTTACAAAAATATATATATTATTTTTTAAAATTCCCTTTAAGTCAAGGACTTTTTTCAGTCATTACAATTAAACAAATACAAAAAAGTCTTTATTTAACTTTATTTAAATAATAAAATTGCAACTTTCGCCCTTTTTAATGCAAATAATAATTACCTTTACTTTGAAAAATTAACCGAAATAAAGGTTTTCGCAGACGAAGAAAAAAAATAATAATCATCAATCTTATAAAAGATATATGAGGCAGGATATTATACAAATGAAAACGAGCCGGGGATAAAAGAACAATATTGAAAGAAAAAGATACATACATGTATAAGAAATAAATTATTAAAATGAAAAACATTTGAACATCTGCAAATAATTATACTCATTACCAATTATTTTACTTTCATTTCAGCCATTTTATTGGCAATATTAAGGAATAAAAGACTAACTTGTATAACGATAAAGGCAAAATATACAACAAACACGTTTTTAATACAAAACCAATATAAACTCGAATTCAAATGTAGCACAGTGGTATAGGAAAAAAAAAAGAGGGAAATAATTCGGTAACTTCTAAACGGTTAGTCCGATTGTAATGAAATTTGGCACGCACAAAGAGGAGATGTTGTCGAGTTTAGGTTTTGAATTTGGACGTTATAGGCCAACCAGGGGCCCGGCGGGGGGTCCTCAAATTAGGACACCTCGGCTATGTTAAATTTTTAAAACGATCCTATTTCTTCATTTGAGTTCCGATTTAAAAAAAATTTCGTATATACTATAAAATACTATAAAAAATGACGGCGTAGCAGTAAATTATCTCTTATAGTTTAGGAGTTATTCGCATTTGAAAATTAAAATTTTAAAATTTTTACCGTCCTTACTTTAGTTTTTTTGATAATAGCGGGTCCAAATATTCCCGATTTTCGCCAATTTTTTATTCGCTTAACAACAAGTTTATATATCAAGCAGTGAAAGAATTATGTAAAAATCATGACTGAGTCCAAATTTATAGGCATTTTAATTTAAAAAATAAAAAAAGGCGATTTTTTGTCATTTTTTTGGGAAAAAAGTATCTTTTTCTTTTTAAGTTATCTAAAAAGTTTCTAAGAAGATGTATATAGAATTTATACTTTTTGGAAAGCTGACTTTACATAAAGTACGATAAACAACAAACCCTAAAAATTTTTGATACCGAGGGGACCAGGTCCATCCAAAAAAAACCTATTTTTTATGGAAAATTCAATTTTGAGCAAAAATTCTCAAATCGCATAGTCGATATCAAATTATAGTGACCTGTTTTATATGACCCAATATGTTCTTAATCATTTTGTAACGGGTTTCGATAACCCTGCCCCTGGTATGGATATAATAGGCAAAAAACCAAAAAATCCCATTTTTGGGATTTTTTAAAACTTTTTTGAGAATTCCGGGATTTCGAATAAGAAAATTCGAAATTTTTATTTAATTTTGGATTTTGAGTAAAAAAGTCTACCTAACTGTAAAATTTCATCAAAAAATATTCATAAATAAAATTTTTATTGCAATTTGAAAAAATTGTATCTTCGCAAAAACTGAATAAAAAAAATTTTTTTTAAAAAAAGTATTCCGCGAATTTTTTAATTTTCAAAAATTATATACAGTTTTGAAAAATAGACAAAATTACCTTTCCATTGATATATAACATGCCTACCTAATGTTTTTTAAGTGACAAATTAATTAGGGAAAACTCGACATCTTTTAGAAAATTTACCTAGCACTATTATTTTCATCCATAACGTTAACTCTTAAATTTGTTACATATATGGATGAAAATAATAGTGCTAGGTAAATTTTTTATAGTGCTCGATGAGGAGATTCTATATACGAATTTTTTTTAAATCGGAACTCAAATGAAGAAATAGTATCGTTTTAAAAATTTAACATAGCCGAGGTGTCCTAATTTGAGGACCCCCCGCCGGGCCCCTGGTTGGCCTATAACGTCAAAATTCAAAACCTAAACTCGACAACACCTCCTCTTTGTGCATACCAAATTTAATTAAAATCGGATTAACCGTTTAGAAGTTACCGAATTATTTCCCTCTTTTTTTTTCCTATACCACTGTGTGTAGTTTAAACCCAGTGAGCAGAAAAGTTTAAATTTAAAATAGGACTTGAGATTATAGTTTTTCTCATCTTAAGAAAATGTTATAGTTTTATCTTATTTATAGTCGAAATCGACATGTTAATTTCATTTATAGTTCAAAATAAATATAGTAGGTTTGAGAATGGTTTGAGAATAAAATTTTATATTAAATTGAGAAAAATATACAATTTCAAATAAATGCCTATTTAATACAAATTCACTCCTTTTTATACCCTAGACCACCATAGTGGGGAGGGTATTATACGTTTGTGCTGATGTTTGTAACGCACAAAAATATTGGTCCTACACCCACCTTAAAGTATACCAATCGGCTTAGAATCGTTTTCCGAGTCGATTAAGCTATGTCCGTCCGTCCGGCTGGCTGGCTGTCCATGTAAACCTTGTGCGCAAGGTACAGGTCGCAATTTTCAAGATAATTGAATGAAATTTGGCACGCACGTTTTATTTGACCTAAGGACGAAGCCTATTGAAAAAGGTTAAAATCGGTCCATTTTTTCACCTAGCCCCCATAGAACAGAACCCCCCGAAAAGGGCTTCTAAGCTCATAATTATGTTAAATATACAGATATACCGATAAAATACGGCACAACTAAGTTTTATATAAGTCTTGATGACCCTACCAAATTTCATAAAGATCGGGCCACATTTGACCCTAGCTCCCATACAAAGTCCCCTTCAGAAAATTACTTGAATGTCCCAAATTAACTTATAAACACAAATATCGCGATGAAATTCAGCACAATAAAATATTATCTAAATATAAATATATTCACAAAATATTATCGGGCTTGGTCCATATTTGCCCCTAGCCCCCATATAAAGCCTCTTTCAGAAAATTAGTTTTTCATCCGTAAATTTCTTAAATGTATCGGAACAAGGAAATATTGAAGATAAATGCTTTATTATGAAAAATAAATCACATTTAATATTCATAACTGGTGTAGGGTATCATATGGTCGGCCACGCCCGACTATACTTTCTTACTTGTTTTTATATTCTAGACCACCATAGTGGGGTGGGTATTATACGTTTGTGCTGATGTTTGTAACGCACAAAAATATTGGTCCTACACCCACCTTAAAGTATACCGATCGACTCAGAATCACTTTCTGAGTCGATTAAGCCATGTCCGTCCGTCAGTCCTGCTGGCTGTCCATGTAAACTTTGTGCCCAAGGTACAGGTCGCAATTTTCAAGATATTTTGATGAAATTTGGACCACACGTGTTTTTCGGTCTAATGACAAAGCCTATTGATAATGGTTGAAATCGGTCCATTATTTCACCTAGTCCCCATACAACACTACCCCCGGAAAGGGCTTTTGAGTTCATAATTATGTTAAATATTATAGTATCTCTACAAAAATCGGCAAAACTTATACGTCTTAATAATACTACCAATTTTCATAATTATTGGTCTTTATTTGACCATAGCCACCATACAAAGTCCTCTTCAGAAAAAGACTTGAAGGTCAAAAATTCACTAATAAACACTAGAATCACGATGAAAGCCAGCATACATAACTCTAATGTAAACGTAAAGCCATGTACCAAAATTTATAAGGATAGGCCCATATTTACCCTTGCCCCCATATAACCTCTCTTTTAGAAAATCACTTTTTTTAACAAATTGTTAAAATATTTCGGAATTAAGGTAAACAACTTAAATGCTTTGTTATTAAGAATAATTCACATTTTTAACATACTCAGTGATGTAAGGTATCATATGGTCGGCCATGCCTTTCTATACTTTCCTACTTGTTTAGGGTTTAAGAAAACTTTAAATATTAGCTTTATGTTTGTTGGGTTATTTCGACATTTGCGTTTTTTGCTGTGGGTGTAAGTAAAGTATTGAAATATTTCATATAAATTTATTGCATGGATTTTTTGCAATTTTATTTATTTAAGAGTAAATAGTATATTTATTGTTTGATTTTTGTGTAATTTTATTCATTACATTTTCCTTCTACAGATAGTTTAGTTTCAATTGTCTGTTGCAAGTCATCAGAGACTTACAGATTTTATGTATTTCCTTTAAGTCCTTGTTTGTGCACAAGCATGTGTGTGTGTGTATAAGCATTCTGTTAAAAGATATAATAACATATTGTATGATTGTAAATATTTTTATCATGCACTGTCATGATGTTTCAATCGACCAATACAATTTCTTATTTAAGCTAAAACCCAGCAAATTATCTCAAGAAAATATGTTAAGAGAAAGAAATGGAGATATTGAGTTAATAAATGTTAAGTAGAAAAATATATTTTCGATTAAAAATATTGACTGAAAAAATCGCTTTAAAAAGTTCTTCGAAATAACTTTCAGTCAGAAATAGATAATCATGACACCTTGTCTTCTTCACTCAGCGGGTGAATTTTGATCATCAAGTCATTTTCTGGAGAGGATTTTGTATGTGGGTAGGGTCAAATGAGGCCCGATTATTACGAAAATCAGCAGTATTATTAAGACTTATATAAAAATAATTTTTTGTCGATTTTTGAAGTGATGCAAGAACATTTAACACATTTATGAGCTCAAAAGTCCTATTCGGCGGGTACGGTTGTATGAGGGCTATACGAAATAATGGATAGATTTTAACCATTTTCAATAGGTTTCATCAAAAGAAGAAAATGTGCCAAATTTCATAAAATTATCATGAAAATTGCGACCTGTAGAGTGCGCACAAGGTCGGACGGACGGACGTGCAGACAGACAGACGGACGGACATAGCTAAATCGACTCAGAAAGTGATTCTGAGCCAATTGGTGTATCCCACTAAAGTGGTCTAGGCTATAAAATCGTGGGCATTTCTTGAAAAAACCTAAAAAATCCGGCCCGTTTAATGTTGCAAGTTTGGATGCGTCTAAACTTTTATAGTTACAAAATGGTGTTACATAACTTACTGTTAAATTCACTTAAATCGAAAAAGGTTTCAATAATTTTGCTGGTTTATTGATATATTGAGTATTTTTCGAAAAGAAAATATATTTTCTTAAATTTATTGCTTGAAATTTTATACACTCACATAAACATAAATAATCAAATTTTCCTATAACTGCAAAAACATAAAAGAGTAAAATTATATACATTAGGGTGGGTTTTAGCATGAATAAAGTTCCTAACGGTCCATGGCTCAATTCTTATACCATTTTGGTAGTGATAAAATCTCTTGTTTTGCGGAACAGATATGTACGGAAAAATGGTGCAAGCAGAAGTCGAAAAAAAAAAATTATGTAAAAATCGAATAAACGAAAAAGGGATCCTGATTACACTATGTCCGTCTGTCTGCCTGCCTGCCTGCCTGCCTGTCTGTCTGTCTGTCTGTCTGTCTGTCTGTCTGTCTGTCTGTCTGTCTGTCTGTCTGTCTGTCTGTCTGTCTGTCTGTCTGTCTGTCTGTCTGTCTGTCTGTCTGTCTGTCTGTCTGTCTGTCCGTCTGTCTGTCTGTCTGTTCATTGAAATAAATTTTCTTTAGACTTCAGATATCTTCTGTCTAAACCTTCAACAATTCTATCAGACATGGCCACCAGAAGTTTTTTGTTTAAAGTCAGAAAAATCGGTTCATAAATAACAAAGATATAAGCAAACATTTGAGATAACCTCTCGAAGGAAACAGCATCAACATATAGTTTCCTAAAATAAAATTTAATAAAATCGTTATATTTAAACTTTAAAAACCGTGCGAACTGAAAAACTTATAAATCACTTTATTTTTATATAAACAAAAAACTTCCCTAATATTTACAAATGTATCGGCATGTAGTTGCATGTAACAGTGAGAAGAAAGTGAATACAAAATAACAGAAGAAATAAAAAATTAGGTCAATTGTTAAGGGAATTTTTATATATCGAAAAATACAGAAAAACTTATATGTAAGTGCAGACAAATACATATGTAAATTAGGGTGGACCAGAATAAATGTTGCAAAAAAAATGCTATAAATTGATTGATTATATCAACTAATATTTGATTTGATCCCATGGGGTGACCCTGATGAGAGCAAGAAGAGAAATCTCCTCAAAATTAGCAAGTCTGAAGGTAGTATGATGGTAGGTATTCTGAGTGGACACCCATGATTACGGGCACATCTATGCAAAATTGGACGTGCGGATTCAGGCTAACTAACTAACTTACTAACTAACTAACTAACTACTACTAACTAACTAACTAACTAACTAACTACTACTACTAACTAACTAAACTAACTACTAACTAACTACTAACTACTAACTAACTAACTAACTAACTAACTAACTAACTAACTAACTAACTAACTAACTAACTAACTAACTAACTAACTACTAACTAACTAACTAACTAACTACTAACTACTAACTAACTAACTAACTACTAACTAACTAACTAACTACTAACTAACTAACTAACTAACTAACTAACTAACTAACTAACTAACTAACTAACTACTCTAACTACTAACTAACTAACTAACTAACTAAACTACTAACTAACTAACTAACTAACTAACTAACTAACTAACTACTAACAACTAACTAACTAACTAACTAACTAACTAACTAACACTAACTCCTACTACTAACTACCTACTACTAACTAACTAACTAACTAACTAACTACCTACTACTACTAACTAACTACTAACTAACTAACTAACTAACTAACTAACTACTAACTAACTAACTAACTACTAAACTAACTAACTACTACTAACTAACTAACTAACTAACTACTAACTAACTAACTAACTAACTAACTACTAACTAACTAACTAACTAACTAACTACTAACTAACTAACTAACTAACTACTACTAACTAACTACTAACTAACTACTACTAACTAACTAACTAACTAACTAACTAACTAACTAACTAACTAACTAACTAACTACTAACTAACTACTAACTAACTATAACTACTAACTAACTAACTAACTAACTAACTAACTAACTAACTAACTAACTACTAACTAACTAACTAACTAACTAACTAACTACTACTAACTACTAACTAACTAACTAACTAACTAACTAACTACTAACTAACTAACTAACTAACTAACTACTAACTAACTACTAACTACTAACTAACTAACTAACTAACTAACTACCTAACTAACTAACTAACTAACTAACTAACTAACTAACTACTAACTAACTAACTACTAACTAACTAACTAACTAACTACTAACTAACTAACTACTAACTAACTACTAACTAACTAACTAACTAACTACTAACTAACTAACTAACTAACTACTAACTAACTAACTAACTACTAACTAACTAACTAACTAACTAACTAACTAACTAACTAACTAACTACTACTACTACTAACTACTAACTAACTAACTAACTAACTAACTAACTAACTAACTAACTAACTACTAACTAACTAACTACTAACTAACTACTAACTAACTACTAACAACTAACTAACTAACTAACTACACTACTACTAACTAACTAACTAACTAACTATAACTAACTAACTAACTAACTAACTAACTAACTAATAAATAACTAACTAATAAATTTGTTTCTTTTTTTCATTAAAAGGAGCGCACAACAGGCAGGATAGTGGCCTAGGTGTATTTCTTCGGATTTGATGTAGTATATATCCTCCTATCAACCTAACCTAACTTTGGTCTAGGTTGTTGAGGTAGCCGCCCAGTGAGAACCAATCAAAATATTTAATGTTTTTGATTTCAATAAACTCAAAGAGTATGAAAATTTTCACATGGCAAGTAGTTTGTACCCACCCTAATATTTAGTTTATGTTATTACATTTACATATGTAATATAAATTTATAAATATTATAAAAGTTTACTTATGAACTACACTTTATTATGGTAATTTTTTATTTATTTTATTTTAGTTGTATTGTATGTTTGTCTGTCTGTCGTTTTTTCTTCCTTGTAAATGATATTGAAATGATATGCTTATTAATAAAATATTATGCAAATTTATATGCATAAACAAATAGTCATAAATAATTCTTTTTTTATATTCGAATTCAATTAGAAATATTTATATGTAAAAATCCATTGGTATAGAAATTAGAAAATCGTGTGATATGTATAATCAATTGACATTTATTTAAATGTTAAATTCTCTGAGGAGTTTAATTATTTACAGAACATTATTTGGCAAAAAAAATATATGAATGTAACAAAACTCAGTCAAATTTTAAATCAGATTTTCATCTAAATGGTAAAATTTTTAACAGCTGTAGGAAGTTTTGAAGATTTTCTTATTATGAGAGGTGTCAAATAAGAGAAGCCAACTGCCAAGTCGTATAATTATAAAATATATTTAGCAACATCTCTGCTTCGACTTTATTTAATTTCATCAAAATATTTTCCATAAAATGGCTTCTAAAGGAAAAAAAATCTAATATGTTTTAAGTAAACACCATACGTATGAGTTATATTTAATTAAATATTTTTTTATTAACACTCATACGTCTTACTAAATATGCATATAATCACTATATAAACACATTTAATATATAAATTATTTTGTAATTATTTTATTAAAAACCTATTACAATTTAATCCACACAGCTTATAATTTACCAGTTAACAAACAACTTTAAAGTATTTAAATATTTATTAAACTACGAATAAATACGAAATCTAATTGCAACAAATCAATAAAATCAAAAACATTTAAATAAACAATTTATCCTTTAAGCTTTTGATTTGTTTTCTAACGCATATCATATAGTTTTAAAATATTTATTTGGAAATACATATGAACAAAAATCTGCATACAATATGCCTTTCAAATATTAACATTTTTTTTACTTTTTTTTGTTTTTAACTCATTAGGGTTAATGGTACTATTTAGAAATTTACATATTTGAATTTTATTAAAAAATGTTTCTGTACATGTATGCATACATATTGTTTTAAAAGGCAACTATTAGAATATAAACAAGGTATTGCAACAGTATTTGTAAATACAAATTACACAAAAAAGTAGTTTGATTTTTCTTATTAGGAAAAATTTCCCTTTAATTCGTTAAAAATTAAATGTTAGTCCTTAATGATGTCATTCCAATTGTAGAACATCAAAATAATTGATCCAAGGAGAGATCGTATTTCAAGATGACATTCTTCACTTTTGATTTTTTATTCAATTCCAATTATCCCTTAAAGACTCACCCTTTCTTATGGTATTAAACAGTAATGTCTGTTCATTAGGTAGGCCTGTTTGTATAACGATGTTCTTACCGAAAATGAAATCTTGGTTCATTCTAAGATACCGATGGGTCTATATATGTAAGAAAACCTTGGGAGAACATGGAGTCTTAAACTATATATTGTACACTGGAAGTACACCGCAGTCATAAGGCCTATTTTGACCTAAGGAGCTCTTGTTTGGTGGAGAACGGTCACAAAAAACAAGGCACAAAGATTGGCATCCTCATAGACTCCTCAGGTTAGTCTAGAGACGATGGTAAATCACTCTCCTTAATATATGTACATATACATATGTATATCAAATGCACTTCTGCTAAACCTGCTCTACGACTTAAACAGTCGAACGGAATGAACGGAAATGGACTACATACTGTCTACACCATAAATTTTAATAGGTCATTCAAGACCGGAATGCCGACAAGTTATGAATGGGTCGCGAACACTGTCCTAAGCGATGATGTAATCTCAATCTGTACTGATGGCTCAAAGAGAGAGAGAGGGGCACTGAATCTTCTACTATCTCTTCGACTACCTGACACGTGCACGGTCCTTCAGGCAGAGATATATACCATCGATACAGGCGCTAGAAGAATCCGGGAACTATATCTCGAAAATTCGACTATACATATATATTTGGACAGCTTTGCATCAATCAAGGCTCTTAACTCCAATGTTATTTAGTCGAAATGTATTCTCAATTGTATTCAATGATTGGCACAAATGACAGAACATCATGCTAAGTTGATATGGGTTCCAGAACATGAGTGCATTCGGGGAAATGAAATATCGGATGAATGCCAAATATCACCACTTGTAGAATATCGAGTAAGACAGAGCTACTCTGAATACTGATAGAAATAAGTAGAACACCTTATACGAGACTGCTCTGGCCTACTCTGACAACGGATAGGACTAGGACTCTCTTGTCTCTAAGTTAAAACTCTATTATGCTTCTAACTGGTATAATTACTGGGCACTGTATGATTGGGCACGTTATAGCTACTACAGAAGCTGTTTGGACGAAGTAGAAGTATAATCGGTACAACACCTTCTATGTGACTGCCCAGTCTTAACAGACTACTTTATCTTGGTAGAGCTCTTTTCTACGATCTGGACTATCTCAAAGATGCGTCACTAGTAAACATGATCGGTTTTATTAGAAATATTGGCTGTTATTCACGGAGACTGCAAGAACCAAGTAGTCAACGAAACTAGAGAGGGAAACCATTCTCTCTACATAAGGAAATATATATTATAAGGGTATCACAATGGGCTTCCGAGTGAACTCGCTAATTAGCGAGCAACCCACATACATAATCTAACCTAACATAATCTATATATATAAAAGAGTAGCTTTACTGACTGACTAATTCATCATCGCGCAGCCCAAACGGCTGAATTTTGGAAATTTGTATATTTAGGGGTAAAATAAGCAGATGGGTGTCTAGTACTTTTTTGAAATTCGTACTTTTAAGGGGTGAAAATGTGTAACAAAGGTATTTTTATACCTTTTTTGGACCTTTAGAACTTTTTAACTAATAAACAAAATAACATTTTTGTAAATATTTTGAATATATCTCCCAAAATTAGGAGACACCTGTTTGGTACTTTTTAAAAATTCAGCCCTTTTTGGGTGTAAAAGGGGGAAAACTGTTTTTTTAGCACATTAAGAAAACTCTTTCGATTTATTGAAGTATTCCTATTATATTACGGACTAACTCTGCAATATTTATTGCAACAAAATGTTTGCTATTTCAATGGGGAAAAAGTACCAAAAAGGAAATTTAATTCTATTCAAACTCATTGAGCCAATTTTTATAAAATTTGAAAAAGTAGTTTATTTACTCACACAAAATAAGCTATTGGTATATTATTTTGGAATTCGAGTACTAAGTCCTATAAAGGACCAAATTCAAGTAAATTGGTTGGTACTTTTTGAAAGCACAATTTTTCTGGAACAAATGAATGCAGATTTGAATCGTTTGAGTTTTATCTGTGATATATAGATTTAAATACGGAACATTTTGTAAACTTAATTCTCAAAAAAGTATATTTCTAAGCGAAAAGGGGAAAATTGTACTTTTTTTTGTTAGTACTTTCCACTAATTTATTCCACTTTTGGTACTTTTTCTTTCTTCAAATGATACTCTGTATGTTCTATAATATGAATTCAAAACACATGATTATTAAACATACACGGTCCTCATTGAATAAGATTCTTTAAGAGAGAACTTTTTAGTACTTTTTTTCTCATAAATGGTACTTTTTGAATTTTCTAAAATATTCAACCTAGGAACTTAAATTTTAACATACATGGTCTGGACTGAATAATATTCTGTAAGTGGGTACTCTTTTGTACTTTTCCATTCTTCAAATGGTACCTTTTGGTTTCTCTATAATGGTTAACCGGAACATATCCTTATTAAATGAGAATTTATTGAGAGAGAGATTTTTGTACATTACGTTTTTCCGATGGTACTTTTTGATATTGTTATGATATTGAACATATAAATATAAAATTTAAAATATAGGGACCTTAGAGAATGAAAGGGACTTTTGGTACTTTTTCATTCATCAAAATATATTTTTGAATTGTCTATAATATTGAACACAGAAACATAAAATTTTTGATTAAATAAGAGGTATTTTATAGTACTTTTTTTCAAATAGTAATTTTGAAATTTTCTATAATGTGGAAGCTAAACGAATGAAACTAAAAATACAAGCTTCTTCCTGAATGCGAATTTATTTACGTGATTTTGAAAGTAGAAAACTGAAACATAAAAAAATTTTTAAATCAATTGACGTCAGAACAAAAAATTTAAAAATTTGGGGCCCTCCTAATCCTCATATATGTTTAACTTTAAAATGTTTATTATTGGTAATTAACATGTGTTTATATGACTATCAATAGACAGAGAAAATAGAAAGTACCGAAAAAACATAATAATTAAATAATGGCGACAATACAATAAACTAGATAATAATGAGATATTTGTGCAATATTGCATTTATTATATTTTCAATGCATTAGCATAAATATTAAAAAAAATTTAATAAATAAAAACAACTAATTTATGCAATTACACAAAAAAAAATTTTGGAACATAATACGAAAATTATGCCGGCCAATAACTTTTTAAACCCAAGACCAAAGAATGGACAGAGCTGCGAACAGTGATATAAAAAATTAATCTACAAAATTTCATTAAATCAATTTATAAAAATAAAAGATTATTTAAGTTTTAACACAGCTGAATATATCACTTGAACTTGTTAAAATATTGATTGCAATTTTAAATATGGATGCATAAAAATTTGAGTTTTTATTCAAAAAAATAAAACAATAGTGACATTGACACATACAATTCTATTTGCTGTTTTAATTAAAAATCAACTAGATTCACGACAAAAAAAAAAAAAAAAAAAAAAAAAAAACATACACACATAACCAACTTTCACCAATGCATAATCAGTATGGTTATGAGTATAATATAGCAAACAAAGAGCATAATAAATGTATGGATATTGTGAAGGGTATAAACCAGGACATGACATTAAAAAGGAATATATAACTGCGCTAGGATTAATGAAAAACTGAAAATGAAAATAAGACAAGCGAAAAAAAATACAAAAACAAACTTATTTAACAATGCGTGGGGAACCCACCAAACTCTCCCTTTCACTTTTATGCATACAAATAAACCTTCATACAGCCTACAGTTTTTTGGTTCATACAATTAAAACAATAAATATGTATGGCAAGCATTGAGGTTATAAAACCGGTAATAAACTTGACTTAATTTGCATTGTCATGAAATGCCAACCGACATACAAATGTTTTAACGCCTAGCCAGAGAGAGAGAAGACACAATGACCATTGAAATGGAATGGTGGCGGTATGGCGGCTAGAAAAACAAAAAACTCTGAAAAACAAGACCATGGCCAAGTGGTTGGAAAAATTATATGCGTTTATATGAATGTTGGTTTTTCCTGTTTTAATTAAAATTGTATGCTAAAAATTGTTATAATTTTTTATTACTTAATCCCCTACTTTAAGTTAACAGAAACAAAAAGCCAAAACACACACACTTTACATTGTGCAGTGAGATATAAGGAAATTAAGCCTGTACAGTGACCTTGCATGTGCTTCAAACGATAAAATTATAGAATTATAAAGATTTGTAAATGCAAGCATTTTGTAATATCCTAGTTAGATAGTTAGTTAGTTAGTAGTAGTTAGTAGTTAGTTAGTAGTTAGTTAGTTAGTTAGTTAGTTAGTTGTTAGTTAGTTAGTTAGTTAGTTAGTTAGTAGTAGTTAGTTAGTTAGTTAGTTAGTTAGTTAGTTAGTTAGTTAGTATAGTTAGTTAGTTAGTTAGTTAGTTAGTTAGTTAGTTAGTTAGTTAGTTAGTTAGTTAGGTAGTAGTTAGTTAGTTAGTTAGTTAGTTAGTAGTAGTTAGTTAGTTAGTTAGTTAGTTAGGTTAGTTAGTTAGTTAGTTAGTAGTTAGTTAGTTAGTTAGTTAGTTAGTTAGTTTAGTTAGTTAGTAGTTAGTAGTTAGTTAGTTAGTTAGTTAGTCGTTAGTTAGTTAGTTAGTTAGTTAGTTAGTAGTTAGGTTAGTTAGTTAGTTAGTAGTTAGTTAGTAGTAGTTAGTTAGTTAGTTAGTTAGTTAGTAGTTGTAGTTAGTTAGTTAGTTAGTTAGTTAGTAGTTAGTAGTTAGTTAGTTAGTTAGTTAGTTAGTTAGTTAGTAGTTAGTTAGTAGTTAGTTAGTTAGTTAGTTAGTTAGTTAGTTAGTTAGTTAGTAGTTAGTTAGTTAGTTAGTTAGTTAGTTAGTTAGTTAGTTAGTTAGTTAGTTAGTTAGTTAGTTAGTTAGTTAGGTTAGTTAGTTAGTTAGTTAGTTAGTTAGTTAGTTAGTTAGTAGTTAGTTAGTTAGTTAGTTAGTTAGTTAGTAGTTAGTTAGTTAGTTAGTTAGTAGTTAGTTAGTTAGTAGTTAGTTAGTTAGTTAGTTAGTTAGTTAGTTAGTTAGTTAGTTAGTTAGTTAGTTAGTTAGTTAGTTAGTTAGTTAGTTAGTTAGTTAGTTAGTTAGTTAGTTAGTTAGTTAGTTAGTTAGTTAGTTAGTTAGTTAGTTAGTTAGTTAGTTAGTTAGTTAGTTAGTTAGTTAGTTAGTTAGTTAGTAGTTAGTTAGTTAGTTAGTTAGTTAGTTAGTTAGTTAGTTAGTAGTTAGTTAGTTAGTTAGTTAGTTAGTTAGTTAGTTAGTTAGTTAGTTTAGTTAGTTAGTTAGTTAGTTAGTTAGTTAGTTAGTTAGTTAGTTAGTTAGTTAGTTAGTTAGTTAGTAGTTAGTTAGTGTTAGTAGTTAGTTAGTTAGTTAGTTAGTTAGTTAGTTAGTTAGTAGTTAGTTAGTTAGTTAGTTGTAGTTAGTTAGTTAGTTAGTTAGTTAGTTAGTTAGTTGTTGTAGTTAGTTAGTTAGTTAGTTCAAGATCTTGATAGACCTTGAAAAACTTGAAGGTATTCAAGATTTTGATAGACCTTGCATACCTTCAAGACCTTGAAAATCTTATATGCTTCGATGATCTTACCTGTTATTGAAATTAACTCTTTAAACACTGGCTCCGTTCTTGTAATGATTTTACTAAATGAAAAATAGATAACAATTTTGTTTTCAAATCCTTCTAAATGTAAACAAGAATTCAAATAACAACTCGACCCACTGTCCTTCAACTACAGAGCACGGTTTTTCGTAGTACCTCGGTTATTAAAAAAAAACAGCTGCAGTTGGAGACTCATAAATAAGAATTAAAAATATATACATACATATTTTTTAGCTTTCTGCTACAATTTGCTATTAAACAAAATGTAAAGAAACATAAACTAGAGTAGGGGGATGCGTATATAAAAAAGTATGGCAGTGAGGGATTAGACAACACACCAGTAGTGAGGGTGACTCATTAAGCAAGGAAGCCACGAATATAAGAGTATAAATGCAAAATCTACATAAAGTAAAAGTCAAATCGTTTTTTATATTTATACTCTTAAATATATTTTATTTGCTAGCTCTTGGCCCTTACTCTGGCTGTATTTATCTGTGTTGGATATATTTGCCACATTTTATTTTTGTGTGTGTTATTTGAATTTTATTCAAAAATTAAACCAGAATAAGAGAAAGAGAGAAAAAAAGACACGCATTTATTTTAACCTACATTACTTCCGCAGTGTTAATTAATCAGAGGGTATTAACACTGTAACGTGGTATATACACACACACACACGCATACACACATCCATTCATTCATCCTAACTAACACTTAACAAAACATTTTTACATCATTATAAACCAGTAGCAGAGACAAAAACCGAAAAAAAATTAGCTACAACAATAACAATATCATGTGAACATTGTATAAATTAGTCAATGTATGAGGGACAAATGTTTGGTACACATACTCATATAGAATTACAGTGATGGACAAAATGTTCTGTCAATGTAAGATTTCATGAAGCCTGATGTATTTATCATTCCATCGTAGTAAGTACTTACCTAACTCCCTACTTGTAAACAAGCGTGGCAAGTACTTGCATTCATGTCATCACTGTTTTAAAATAGTGACCCAATAGCTTTACTCCATAAGAAGTATTAAATCCGTAAAATATTTCACATTCTACACCACTTTTAATTTCCTGATCACAATAAATTATCATCCACTATAAATGTATCAGCAGCAAAAAAAACACACACACACACAAACATAACATTTAATAAAATCTACGTGTATGTATCAAACACTACCCGTATAATGTTGATAACACGCACGCAAATATTCTATGTCCTGTTGATCCTGACACATATGAAAACATTTCTATTTATTCTAAATACAATACTTTGTGTTTTCGTAAATGTATTTTATTTTTTCACTCTAGTTTTATTTCGTTTATTTTCATGCTTTTCTATCAAATGAGTTTTTGTGGTAAATTGGAGTGTGTTGTGTGTACAAAAAAAGTGTACAAGTATTAATGGGAAGTTGTACATATTTACC
This sequence comes from Lucilia sericata, assembly GCF_015586225.1. NCBI lineage: Eukaryota > Metazoa > Arthropoda > Insecta > Diptera > Calliphoridae > Lucilia > Lucilia sericata. Next base: position 29,534 of record NW_023995009.1, read on the forward strand.
ACAAAAGTTATAAAAAAGCAGTTGCACACAGACAACAAACATACGGTTTTTTTCATTTATTCTATGTAATTCAGGAGGCATGAAATAGAAAAAAAAATACGAAAATACGGAAAGAATAAAATACACGGAATTAAATAAAACTTTATAAGGGTCTCTGTAATAAATGACAACAAAATGTTTAATGGTTTTCTTTTGTTTGAAAACAAACATTTTATAGATGTACAAAACATATTGTTGAAGTATTACTCGTGCTTCTGTGTAGGTGTTTTTTTTTTTTTTTTTTGTTAAATTAGAAGTAATTTTTTATATGAACATTAAAATTTTCTGGAAAAAATCATATTTTTTCTGTTGACGTTTTTTCTTAATTAAAAGCGTAACATTAAGACGGTTTAGTGTTTAAATATGACATGGTTATGCTTGAAGGGATATTTTTTAATATGTTCATTTCGTGCGTTGGTTTTACATTTGTGACTTTAACATTTTAAAATGTTTTAGTATAAATATTTATCAGAATGTCAATGACATGGAAACAGGCCATACATTTTAGGTAATAATGGTATTGCAAAAAAATGTTATCTAAAAATAATACATCAATATTAAATTCTAAATTTTTAGAGAAAAATTACTTTTATTAAAAATCGGATTTATAAGAGTCTAAAATTCTTTATTTTTTTACACTAAATTAGAATGAGTACAAAGCAATTCATATTCACTTAACTAGAACTGAACTAAACTACTAGAACTGAACTAGAAAACTAGAACTGAACTAGAACTGAACTAGAACTGAACTAGAACTGAACTAGAACTGAACTAGAACTGAACTAGAACTGAACTAGAACTGAACTAGAACTGAACTAGAACTGAACTAGAGCTGAACTAGAACTGAACTAGAACTGAACTAGAACTGAACTAGAACTGAACTAGAACTGAACTAGAACTGAACTAGAACTGAACTAGAACTGAACTAGAACTGAACTAGAACTGAACTAGAACTGAACTAGAACGAACTAGAACTGAACTAGAACTGAACTAGAACTGAACTAGAACTGAACTAGAACTGAACTAGAACTGAACTAGAATGAACTAGAACTGAACTAGAACTGAACTAGAACTGAACTAGGACTGAACTAGAACAGAACTAGAACAAACTAGAACTGAACTAGAACTGAACTAAACTGAACTAGAACTGAACTAGAACTGAACTAGAACTGAACTAGAACTGAACTAGAACTGAACTAGAACTGAACTAGAACTGAACTAGAACTGAACTAGAACTGAACTAGAACTGAACTAGAACTGAACTAGAACTGAACTAGAACTGAACTAGAACTTGAACTAGAACTGAACTGAACTGAACTAAACTGAACTAGAACTAACTAGAACTGAACTAAACTGAACTAGAACTGAACTAGATACTGAACTAGAATGAACTAAACTGAACTAGAACTGAACTAGAACTGAACTAGAACTGAACTAGACTGAACTAGAACTGAACTAGAACTGAACTAGAACTGAACTAGAACTGAACCTAGACTGAACTAGAACTGAATAGAACTGAACAGAACTGAACTAGAACTGAACTAGAACTGAACTAGAACTGAACTAGAAACTGAACTAGAACTGAACTAGAACGAACTAGAACTGAACTAGAAGGAACTAATGAACTAGAAACTGAACTAGAACTGAACTAGAACTGAACTAGAACTGAACTAGACTGAACTAGAACTTGAACTAGGACTGAACTAGGAACTAGAAGCTGAACTAGAACTGAACTAGAACTGAACTAGAACTGAACTAGAACTGAACTAGAACTGAACTAGAACTGAACTAGAACTGAAACTAGAACTGACTAGAACTGTACTAGAACTGAACTAGAACTGTACTAGAATTGAACTAGAACTGAACTAGAACTGAACTAGAACTGAACTAGAACTAGAACTGAACTGAACTGAACTAGAACTGAACTAGAACTGAACTAGACTAGAACTAGAACTGAACTAGAACTGAACTAGAACTGAACTAGAACGAACTAGAACTGAACTAGAACTGAACTAGAACTGAACTAGAACTGAACTAGAACTGAACTAGAACTGAACTAGAACTGAACTAGAACTGAACTAGAACTGAACTAGAACTGAACTAGAACTGAACTAGAACTGAACTAGAACTGAACTAGAAACTGAACTAGAACTGAACTAGAACTGAACTAGAACTGACCTAGAACGAACTAGAACTGAACTAGAACTGAACTAGAAACTGAACTAGAACTGAACTAGAACTGAACTAGAACTGAACTAGAACTGAAACTAGAACTGAACTAGAACTGAACTAGAACTGAACTAGAACTGAACTAGAACTGAACTAGAACTGAACTAGAACTGAACTAGAACTGAACTAGAACTGAACTAGAACTGAACTAGAACTGAACTAGAACTGAACTAGAACTGAACTAGAACTGAACTAGAACTGAACTAGAACTGAAGCTAGAACTGAGCTAGAACTGAACTAGAACTGAACTAGAACTGAACTAGAACTGAACTAGAACTGAACTAGAACTGAACTAGAACTGAACTAGAACTGAACTAGAACTGAACTAGAACTGAACTAGAACTGAACTAGAACTGAACTAGAACTGAACTAGAACTGAACTAGAACTGAACTAGAACTGAACTAGAACTGAACTAGAACTGAACTAGAACTGAACTAGAACTGAACTAGAACTGAACTAGGACTGAACTAGAACGGAACTAGGACTGAACTAGAACTAAACTAGATTTTGTAGCATTTTAACATCAAATTCAATAATAGTTTAATTTTGAACAGTTTTTTGTTTTTTTCCTCATCTTATTGTTTTTAAATACTTAGGATAAAGTTCTTTAAATTTTTCCATTTTTTGCTTTACTCTACTTCATTCTTATCTTGTTTGCCTCACTGCATTTCACTGAAATATAAACTAAACAATGACTCATTAGTATTAATTGCATTATGAGTCACACTTAAGATAATGAAAAATGTTTTCTTTTAAAAAACAAATTTTTTGTTAAAATTTTCACCCAAATATTTATTTTATTTATGACCTTTTACATGACAATGAATCATATTCACGTAACGTATTAAGAAATTTTGGCACAAATGTTGCATGCAAAATTTTAGAAAAAAAAACAACTACAAACTGTAACTCAAATTTAATGCAGCGTAAAACAATGTTTTGACTCATGCAATTGCATGTTTGTTCACTTCAACGAAAATAAAATATCCGCAAAAAAACGGAATGAAGCAGGAAATTATTGATAAACAAAATTGAATTAATTTAAAATAAAAAAGGAAACTAGCAGGGGATAACATGCTCTAAGTGTAATTGGAGAAAGATAAAATATACATACAATATTCACTTCCCATGCCACAAATTTTAGACAGTTCACCAGAAAGAAAACAACAACAGCTGAAAGAAATTTTAACATAATTAAGGCAAAAATCGTGGCATTTCCCCTAAACAAAATATTTCAAATATGTTGCAAAAACACAAACATTAAACAATATTGTGCAAATTAAAAATCACAAAAAAAAGTTGTATACTTTAAATATACATAAATTTTTTTCTAAAGTTGCATAAATTAAATTAAGCACCCTCACACTATAGAATAACAATTTGCTCATTTCGGTTCAGTTCTTTTTCTAGAGTTTAACACCTCCCCAAAAAAATTATTTGTCTAAAATCATTAGGAAAAAAATTTGCTTAATTTCACAAAGATTCAAAAAAGTAACTTTAGCTTTAAAGTGGCAAGGTTTGCCGTTAGCATGTTGAAATATAAACGTTTTCGTTTCAGGGGGTGTTTTTCACTATAACACCGTCACCCCTCCCTAAACATATTTTGGCTTCTCTACTGTTTATAGTCATTTTTAATTAGTCACATTTTCGATTGGGTTCTTATTGTTATTTTTTATTTGTTTTAAACAGAAATTTCATGCTTCTTTTTTGCTTAAACGTTATTTAAGCGTGTTTTTGTTGGTAGATAAACTCACATTGGCGTAAAATTATAACACCTGTTTAATATACACAAAATGTTACCATTCTGTTGCTGATACTTGGCATGTTTTTTATTTTTAAGCAGAAATTAAAAATTTTACTTTAAAAGCTAATGATTTATATATTGGAGGCCTTTAAAAATGATTATATTACGACTGACGCACCCTACATAACTGAACTAGAACTGAACTAGATTTGAACTAGAACTGAACTAGAACTGAACTAGAACTGACGAACGGAACTAGAACGGAACTAGAACTGAACTAGAACTGAACTAGAACTGAACTAGAACTGAACTAGAATTGAACTAGAACTGGACTAGAACTGAACTAGAACTGAACTAGAACTGAACTAGAACTGAACTAGAACTGAACTAGAACTGAACTAGAACTGAACTAGAACTGAACTAGAACTGAACTAGAACTGAACTAGAACTGACTAGAACTGAACTAGAACTGAACTAGAACTGAACTAGAACTGAACTAGAACTGAACTAGAACTGAACTAGAACTGAACTAGAACTGAACTAGAACTGAACTAGAACTGAACTAGAACTGAAAACTGAACTGACACTGAACTATAACTGAACTAGAACTGAACTAAAACTGAACTAGAACTGAACTAGAACTGAACTAGAACTGAACTAGAACTGAACTAGAACTGAACTAGAACTGAACTAGAACTGAACTAGAACTGAACTAGAACTGAACTAGAACTGAACTAGAACTGAACTAAACTGACTAGAACTGAACTAGAACTGAACTAGAACTAAACTAGAACTGAACTAGAACTGAACTAGAACTGAACTAGAACTGAACTAGAACTGAACTAAAACTGAACTAGAACTGAACTAGAACTGAACTAGAACTAAACTAGAACTGAACTAGAACTGAACTAGAACTGAACTAGAACTGAACTAGAACTGAACTAGAACTGAACTAGAACTGAACTAGAACTGGACTAGAACTGAACTAGAACTGAACTAGAACTGAACTAGAACTGACTAGAACTGAACTAGAACTGAACTAGAACTGAACTAGAACTGAACTAGAACTGAACTAGAACTGAACTAGAACTGAACTAGAACTGAACTAGAACTGAACTAGAACTGAACTAGAACTGAACTAGAACTGAACTAGAAACTGAACTAGAACTGAACTAGAACTGAACTAGAACTGAACTAGAACTGAACTAGAACGAACTAGAACTGAACTAGAACTGAACTAGAACTGAACTAGAACTGAACTAGAACTGAACTAGAACTGAACTAGAACTGAACTAGAACTGAACTAGAACTGACTAGAACTGAACTAGAACTGAACTAGAACTGAACTAGAACTGAACTAGAACTGAACTAGAACTGAACTAGAACTGAACTAGAACTGAACTAGAACTGAACTAGAACTGAACTAGAACTGAACTAGAACTGAACTAGAACTGAACTAGAACTGAACTAAACTGAACTAGAACTGAACTAGAACTGAACTAGAACTGAACTAGAACTGAACTAGAACTGAACTAGAACTGAACTAGAACTGAACTTAGAACTGAACTAGAACTGAACTAGAACTGAACTAGAACTGAACTAGAACTGAACTAGAACTGAACTAGAACTGCTACTGATAACTGAACTAGAACTGAACTAGAAACTGAACTAGAACTGAACTAGAACTGAACTAGAACTAGAACTGAACTGAAACTGAACTAGAACTGAACTAGAACTGAACTAGAACTGAACTAGAACTGAACTAGAACTGAACTAGAACTGAACTAGAACTGAACTAGACTGAACTAGAACTGAACTAGAACTGAACTAGAACTGAACTAGAACTGAACTAGAACTGACTAGAACTGAACTAGAACTGAACTAGAACTGAACTAGAACTGAACTAGAACTGAACTAAACTGAACTAGAACTGACTAGAACTGAACTAGAACTGAACTAGAACTGAACTAGAACTGAACTAGAACTGAACTAGAACTGAACTAGAACTGAACTAGAACTGAACTAGAACTGAACTAGAACTGAACTAGAACTGAACTAGAACTGAACTAGAACTGAACTAGAACTGAACTAGAACTGAACTAGAACTGAACTAGAACTGAACTAGAACTGAACTAGAACTGAACTAGAACTGAACTAGAACTGAACTAGAACTGACTAGAACTGCGCTTGAACTGAAATGAAAAGAAGATCATAGACAGTTTACAGCTTATATTTATATTATGGTCTTAAAAGTTATCGAACGAACTTATGTAGGACTTATTAATTATAGTGTTATGACCCTGTCGATCATTATCAAACACATTATAATTTTTTTATACCCACCATCAAAAAAGATGGGGGGTATATTGTTTTTGTCATTCCGTTTGTAACACATTGAAATATTCGTCTAAGACCCATAAAAGTATATATATTCTGGGTCCTTATTAGATTCTAAGACGATCTAGCCATGTCCGTCCGTCTGTCCGTCTGTCCGTCTGTCTGTCTGTCTGTTGAAAACACGATAGAGTCCAAACGGAAGTAGCTAGCAAGCTGTAATTTTGCACAGATACTTATAGTTGATGCAGTTTGTTTGGTATTGAAAATGGGCAATATCGGTCCACGATTTCGCCTAGCCCCCATATAAGGTCCCCTTCAGAAAATGACTTTATCGCTCATAACTTGCTAAGGGAAGCATCAATAGCGGTGAAATTCGGCACAAACATGTTTTATGGGAACATAAATCTCTTTGTAAAATTTTGTAGGGATAGGCCCATAATTGACCCTACCCCCCATATAAAGTCCCCTTCAGAAAATGACTTTATGGCCCATAATTGGCTAAGAGAAGAAGCAATAGCGGTGAAATTCGGTACAAACATGTTTTATGGGAACATAAATCTCTTTGTAAAATTTTATAATGATAGGCCCATAATTGACCCTACCCCCCATATAAATTCCCCTGCAGAAAATGACTTTATCGCCCATAACTGGCTAAGAAAAGCATCAATAGCGGTGAAATTCGGTACAAACATGTTTTAATGAAACATAAATCTCTTCGTAGAATTTTATAAAGATCGGTCCATAATTGACCCTACCCCCCATATAAAGTCCCCCTCAGAAAATGACTTTATCGCCCATAACTGGCTAAGAAAAGCATCAATTGCGGTGAAATTTGTCACAAACATGTTTAATGAGAACTTAAATCTCTTTGTAAAATTTTACAAGAATCGGTCCATAATTGACCTTAACCCCCATATAAAGTCCCCTTTAGAAAATTACTTTATCGGCCATAACTGGCTAAGAGAAGCATAAATTGCGGTGAAATTTGGCACAAACATATTCTATGAGAACCTAAATCTATTTGTAAAATTTTATAAGATAGGCCCATAATTGACCCTACCCACCATATAAAGTCCCCTTCAGAAAATGACTTTATGGCCCTTAACTGGCTAAGAGAACCATCAATAGCGGTGAAGTTCGGCACAAACAAATTTTATGGGAACCTAAATCTCTTTGTAAAATTTTATAAGGATAGGTCCATAACTGACCCTACCGCCCATATAAAGTCCCCGTCAGAAAATGACTTTATCGCACATAACGGGCTAAGGGAAGCATCAATAGAGGCGAAATTCGGCACAAAAGTGTTTTATAAGAATTTAAATCTCTTCGTAAAATTTTATAAGGATCGGTTCATAATTGACCCTACCCCCCCCATATAAGGTCCCCTTCAGAAAATGACTTTAAGGCTTATTACTGACTCAAAAATGTGAGTACATCGATGAATTTCGACATAAACAATTTTCGTATTAGCTAAAATCTCCCACTAAATTTTATGAGGATCGGTCTGTAATTGAGCCTACCCCCCTATAAAGTCCCCTTCAGATAATGACTTCAACGCTCATTACTGACTCAAAAATGCGATTACAGCAGTGAAAATCTACGTAAACAAGTTTTGTACTAGCCAAAAACTAAAAATCTTTACGGTAGTTTTATAGGAACTGGATAACTAATCAAACACCCATTTTCGGTTCCCTTCAGATAAATATTTTAAACCTCATGACTGAATTAAAGATACAAGTACAGCTACATTAGATACAAATAATTATTGTATAAACCGACAAGGATAAGTCCATAATTGACTCTACCCTCCATATAACCACTCTTACAAAAAAACAGTTTATGGTTATAAATATTGGATCAAACAAAATTAATGCTTAAGCCCTTATTAAATTCCCTCTACCAAATATTTCCCTGATGTTCATATTAATATCGACATATGATTCAACATAGATCGATAATATCAAAGTTTATTTATAAGGAGATTTGATGGTGGGTATATAAGATTCGGCATGGCCGAATATAACACTCTTACTTGTTTTTAATTGTTAAATTTTAGATTTTTTAACTTTTCACCTTCAAACACAATAAACGTTTAATTTAGAACAGTATTTTGTTTATTTCCTCATCTTATTGTTTTTAATTTAAAATTCTTTAGATTTTTTCATTGTTGTTTTCTTTACTCTGGTTCATCTTTATTTTGTTTGCCTCATTAATTATTCATTTTCCGACAAGAGAACAAAACAACTTGTTTCAGAAAAAATAAAAACTGAACAAAATTCTAAATAAAAATTAAAAACAAATAAATTAGAATTTTTATGGGAGAAGACGGGCTTCAGGTTAGGTTGTTGTAGTTTGTGAAACATATAAAAAACGTAAGAAATTAATTAATAAATTAGTTGTTTGAAATTTTTTTACAATTTGGTATTTGTTTGTACATACTTTTTAAGTTTCTTAATTATTTAAATCAATACCCTTCGAATTAATTCCCTATAATAACTTTTATTATGACTTTATTCTCTGATTGAATAATCCTTCCATTTGAAATCACAATCAAGAATATAATTTACATAAAAGCAACTCCTTAACATAATCATGAACATTAAAAAGGCAATAACAATCATCTTAACATATCATATCATCCTTTTTAGCTAAAAATTATTATCCTTATCATATCATAACCAGCAAACTACTATATTCATAACTACACATCACCATAATCATCCTCATAATATTAAGCTAAGTGTGTGTCAAGTTCCTTTTCACCAAACAATTATTACACACAACGTTTGCTTTGATAATTTCTGTAGAAATCACATGGAATGGTAAGACAATAGACCCTTTTTCTATGTCCCCTTTTAGTTTTATTGTTTCGTTGTTAGTTTGTGTTTTAGTATGTAATTTTTAATATCTAATATAGACTATAAACATTAATGATTTCTTCCTGTTTGAATTTTTGAGATGATGATCCTTTTTTTTCTTTCAGGTCTATATATAAAATGTACATTGATGGCTACTGCTACGTATATACATATTTTTAGCTTTTATAAATAATATGAACACACAGATAACTATTTTTAAATGCCCATGCGAGGTTAATCTTAAAATTAGCCTTATTAAATCAGCTTTAAAATAAGACAAATAAAACTTTAAACTTTTGCCATTGCAAAGTGTAAAAATTCGCATCTATTTTTCTGTTTACTTTCTATACTTTATTCTAGATAAGGCTTCTGCCAACCATTTGCTTACCCACCCCTGTTAATAAAAAAACTATCAACTTGTTGCTTACCCTCTTAGCTGATTTCATGATGTTTCCTTTTAACTCAACACTTTATACAAACAAACAAACACATATTTAAAAAAATTTTTAAAATTCCCTTGAGCGCAGCAACCAATACACAACCAAAAGGGAAACTTTCCTCAAATAGAACAAAACTAAATGAGATTGAACAAACTTACAAACACTTTATAAAAGAAAAGCTTTTAAATAACTAACAAAAAATCTATTGTTTATCCCGAAATTAACAACATTTATATTTGAATTTGTGTATTTTTAGCCATTTGTCATTAAAAGTAATGAGTTAATATCAACGCTTTTCTTATTAATTGTTTAAATATGAAAACAATTCAATAAAAGTTAAAAATACACACTTATTCGTACGAGTAAGTATCTCAGAAGGTTAATGTCCTTATTATAAAAATACTTTTCAAAAGCTTTTAAAGGGTGACTAAAGCTTTCGGTTTACTTGCTTTCAAAAAATATACTGGGTTTTTATATGAACATTTCAATGCAGGGGAAATGTTTTTAAATGAATTATATTTATGGCCGAATTTGTAAAAGGAGAAATTTTATGACCGAATTTTAAAAACGACAAACAAATATATTTTTTCAGTTCTAGTTCAGTTCTAGTTCAGTTCTAGTTCAGTTCTAGTTAAGTTCTAGTTCAGTTCTAGTTGAGTTCTAGTTCAGTTCTAGTTCAGTTCTAGTTCAGTTCTAGTTCAGTTCTAGTTCAGTTCTAGTTCAGTTCTAGTTTTCTAGTTCAGTTCTAGTTCAGTTCTAGTTCAGTTCTAGTTCAGTTCTAGTTCAGTTCTAGTTCAGTTCTAGTTCAGTTCTAGTTCAGTTCTAGTTCAGTTCTAGTTCAGTTCTAGTTCAGTTCTAGTTCAGTTCTAGTTCAGTTCTAGTTCAGTTCTAGTTCAGTTCTAGTTCAGTTCTAGTTCAGTTCTAGTTCAGTTCTAGTTCAGTTCTAGTTCAGTTCTAGTTCAGTTCTAGTTCAGTTCTAGTTCAGTTCTAGTTCAGTTCTAGTTCAGTTCTAGTTCAGTTCTAGTTCAGTTCTAGTTCAGTTCTAGTTCAGTTCTAGTTCAGTTCTAGTTCAGTTCTAGTTCAGTTCTAGTTCAGTTCTAGTTCAGTTCTAGTTCAGTTCTAGTTCAGTTCTAGTTCAGTTCTAGTTCAGTTCTAGTTCAGTTCTAGTTCAGTTCTAGTTCAGTTCTAGTTCAGTTCTAGTTCAGTTCTAGTTCAGTTCTAGTTCAGTTCTAGTTCAGTTCTAGTTCAGTTCTAGTTCAGTTCTAGTTCAGTTCTAGTTCAGTTCTAGTTCAGTTCTAGTTCAGTTCTAGTTCAGTTCTAGTTCAGTTCTAGTTCAGTTCTAGTTCAGTTCTAGTTCAGTTCTAGTTCAGTTCTAGTTCAGTTCTAGTTCAGTTCTAGTTCAGTTCTAGTTCAGTTCTAGTTCAGTTCTAGTTCAGTTCTAGTTCAGTTCTAGTTCAGTTCTAGTTCAGTCTAGTTCAGTTCTAGTTCAGTTCTAGTTCAGTTCTAGTTCAGTTCTAGTTCAGTTCTAGTTCAGTTCTAGTTCAGTTCTAGTTCAGTTCTAGTTCAGTTCTAGTTCAGTTCTAGTTCAGTTCTAGTTCAGTTCTAGTTCAGTTCTAGTTCAGTTCTAGTTCAGTTCTAGTTCAGTTCTAGTTCAGTTCTAGTTCAGTTCTAGTTCAGTTCTAGTTCAGTTCTAGTTCAGTTCTAGTTCAGTTCTAGTTCAGTTCTAGTTCAGTTCTAGTTCAGTTCTAGTTCAGTTCTAGTTCAGTTCTAGTTCAGTTCTAGTTCAGTTCTAGTTCAGTTTAGTTTAGTTCAGTTCTAGTTCAGTTCTAGTTCAGTTCTAGTTCAGTTCTAGTTCAGTTCTAGTTCTTTCTAGTTCAGTTCTAGTTCAGTTCTAGTTCAGTTCTAGTTCAGTTCTAGTTCAGTTCTAGTTCAGTTCTAGTTCAGTTCTAGTTCAGTTCTAGTTCAGTTCTAGTTCAGTTCTAGTTCAGTTCTAGTTCAGTTCTAGTTCAGTTCTAGTTCAGTTCTAGTTCAGTTCTAGTTCAGTTCTAGTTCAGTTCTAGTTCAGTTCTAGTTCAGTTCTAGTTCAGTTCTAGTTCAGTTCTAGTTCAGTTCTAGTTCAGTTCTAGTTCAGTTCTAGTTCAGTTCTAGTCAGTTCTAGTCAGTTCTAGTTCAGTTCTAGTTCAGTTATATATGTGAAGTATTAAGAAAAAAATTTTAACTTTTTTGAAATATGATAAGGTTGTTATCTTTAGAATTTCTAAAAAAAAAACATCAATAAGAGTTTAGTTCTGCTACTTTGTACTATGACCTACACTAATCTTACCGCCTGATAAATGACCTACACCGAGTCAAACAACAACGAGAAACTGTAAACTGTTATACAAAACAAACAAAAAATGGTGGCCCAAACATATTACACAAAACAAGAGCATGTAAGCACAAACTCTTTAAACAACTTTTACTTTCCAGAAGTAAACAGAAAAGAGAAAAGCTTTTCCACATAAAATTAGAGAGTTATAACGAAGAAGAAAATAGTTAAAAGGATTTTATATATGAAAGGAAACAAAGAGAAAGAGAGATAGAAATTGACGAGAGAGTGCTTTAACGCTTAATAACACATACTTACTTGGCTATAAAAATCTATACTATATGATGGCGTTAAAAACGAAGTTAACGTTTTTTTGCTAGTTGCATATTGTGGTTCTAATGGTACGCACGTCCCTCTATTGTAATAAATGATTTTTTTCCTACATAACGCTTTTCTAACAAAAACATTTATTTCTTTGTCATCATTATCATCAGTTTTGGCATTATTTTTATGTTGATGACAAACTTAAATGTCAATTTGTTTTGTATTGTGTGGTTTTAGGCTGCAAAATATAAAAAAATGATTATTTATAAAAAATTATAAATGGAAATAAAAAATTTATGTGTAAAAGTTAAAATAATAAGCAAATATATTATTGAAAAAAAATATATATTTTTACTAAAAAAGTTTATATAAAATAAATTTTAATAAAAAAGCAAATATTTTACGAAAAAAATGCTTTAATGTTTTTCGCTTGAATTGAAGTCACAACAGTAAAAAAAAGGAAGAAAAAAAGATAAAGTGATTAATGATTGAAAAGCAGATAATATAAATATTGAAAAAATGGCATTAAAAAGAAATTTAAATAAATTTTAAATGAAAAATTAAATTAAAATATTCAAAGAATTTAAGCTTAATACAATAATTGAAACTGCAAAAAATTTGTTTATTTATGAAAATAAAATTACAAAAAAATCGGGTTTAATTATGTGGTTTACCGTTAATAATTTACTTTAGAATTTTCTAACATAAAAACTAATTATATTATCTAAATATCATGTAATATGTTAAATATGTGTGTGTGTGTTACAAAAGTATATATAAATGTGTCATGTGTGTTTTATGCTCGAGTCCTTGTTCATACGTAGTCCAGTAAAATTGGTGGAAATTAATATTAACTAACGAATTTTTTTAATAAACAAATTATATCGGCAAAGATTAATATTAATCAGATATTTGAGGTAAAAGTTCACAAAAATCATTATTTTCTTCGAATATTTTACAAGTGTTTTATATATGGCATATTATAGCCCCTAGTTAAGACTACTAGTCTTCGCCATTTTGTATTTAACTATTTAAAATACCTCCTCAAATTCCTAATTTAACTGGACTAATAGTATAAAATGTGTATTTTCACAGGACTCCTAAGGTTATGTAAATTTTAATTGCACTTCCCTATCAACTCCTATTTATGTGTCTGTGCGTGTGTGTAATATGTTTTCATAACTACCTACATGTGTGCGAAATTGTGTTTTTTGTAACTCCCTTGTTGTCGTTATCCAAAGAGGCGAGGACTCAACATACACGGTTTGTTAAGTAAGTTTAAAAATTTAACTACTAGTTTCAACCTTGTTGGTTTGTTTGTTGTTTTCTTTTTATCTAAAACGACAATATATAACCATAATTTTTTAATGGCTGTTAAGCATAGAAAATAAACCACTAGACTATGAAAATTTGTTATAATGCTTACAATTTATTATTAATAAAAATTCTACTTGTAGAGGGGTTGGTAAAAGCTGGCATCTACTAAAAGATTAGAGTTGGCTAAATGTATTTGCATTTTAAAGAGGATTTATTTGTATTCTAACTGGAGGGAAATTATGAGAAAACTTTTTAAAATATTATTTCTGTATAAATTTATTTAATTCAGTTTTACAGACTTCTTTGAAGTTACCAGATGAAATAATTTTAAATTCATTAAATTTTCTCATTATTTTCAAAATGTTAATAAGTTAAACAATTGATCTTAAATAAAAACAAAACTGAATCATCAGCTTAAAAATTTGTTCGAAATTTTTGAAAATAACTAAATATTTTCATTATGAACGGAATAATAATCCTGTTAAGAATTTGTATTTTGGACTGGCTCTGATGAGAAAAATGATTTTGGCAAAAATTTTAAACCATATTTATATTTTTGGATTTTAACAGCAAATAATTAAGCAGACGGCAGTTTTATAACTCCAATTTCAAATTTGAAAATTTGTAGAAAACCTCTAAATGCTTCATAGACTACATATAAATGAATTAAATAGTAAACAAGTTAGAATGGATAGTCGGGTATGGCCGACCATATGATACCCTAAAGCATTTTTCCGAAATATTTTAACAATTTGTTACCAAAAAAAAAAAAAAATGATTCTCTGAAAGAGGGGTTATAAGGGGGCTTGGTTTACGATGACATTGAAGTTAATAATTTAATTGTGATAGTAGTGTGTAGAGGTGAATTGCCACCAACAAGTCATTTTCTGAAGGGGACCTATCATTACGAAAATCGGCAGTATCATTTAAACAAAATTTAACAATATTATAAGGTCAAAAGCCCCATTCGAACGGTACGGTTGTATAGGGGCTAAAATAAAGGACCGATTTAAATCACTTTCAATAGGCTTCGTCCTTAGGTCAAAAGAAGAGTATGTGCCAAATTTCATCAAATTATCTTGAAAATTGCGAACTGTAGCATGCGCACAAGGTTTACATGGACACACAGACGGACATAGCTAAATCTACTCAGAAAGTGATTCTGAGCCGATTGGTATACTTTGAAGTGGGTGTAGGACCAATATTTTTGTGTGTTACAAACATCAGCACAAGCGCATAATACCCTCCTCACTATAGTGGTGTAGGGTAAAAAAAATGAAGTCGCAGATTAGCAGTACCTACTATTTGAATTTGGAAAATTTCAAAGAAAACGTTTTTTTTTGTAATATTTTTGAAAAACTGTTATACATTTTATACAAAACATTTTCAGAATATGAAATTTCAGATAACGGAAAACATGTGTTTGAAGTTTTAGAATCAGAATCATCAAGGCTAATATAAAACTTAATTGTGCTGATTTTTGTCGAGATACGAGTATATTAAACATAATTATGAGCTCAAAAACTCTATTCGGGGGATTCTGTTATATATGGGCTTGGTGAAGATGATCTTGTACAAATTTTCTAGTTTAAAAGGACGGAGGAAAAATAAGGTGTCAATGTTTTCAACTGAAATTGAAGTTTAATTGATTTTAAGATACCGTTTCTCAAAATTTGTATCTTGGCGTCAATATTTGGTGAGCTGGATCAAAGGATAAAAAGGTCCTTTTTTGAGGTTTATATGATTTTTTCATATTTCTTCCAAAGGAATGATATGCAATTTTGGTATCATAAGATAGGTCCTTGAGAGACGCTTTCAATGGCATATTTTTGTGAAACAGCAAAAATAATCGAAATATTCAAGTTTTTCGAAAATTTTCAGATTTTTTACATTTTAATACAGATGAATTACATAATAATTTTCCGTAAAATTTACCGAAATGGGTTTTTCCATTTGTCAAAATTCAATCTAGATCAAATTTTATTTGAATTTATCGAAGCCTATGTACGCTACCAATACATTCTAAAATAACATAAACAACATACAAACCGTTATCAACAATGCAAGCGTAACAAACAAATAGATGTTTAGGATAAATTATGTTAATATTTTAGTTAAACTGAAAAATTTTATTTATAATGGAATTAAATTACAAAGTGGTATATACTAGAGCCCTGCATGAGTGACTTAAATAATAAATTAAAACATTTGATTTTTTTCAAACACTGTGTTTGACTTACTCATTGTTACTCAGTGAATGAAATGAATGTTATATTTGAAAATAAGGAGTGTTAGACAATACTCAGTTTAAACGATACAACTAATGAGAGTGTTTGTGTGATTCAAGTCAAGTACTATACAGTGAGTGAATCGAGTGAAAGCAAAAAAAATAATTAGGTTCGACCAATTAACAAATTTTTCGAATATTACTTCGAATTTTCCAACTTAGTTTCGAATATTCGAATACAATATTATGTTGTCATCAATTGTACTCAAGACTACCAAATTTCAGTGCATTCGGGCCACGGGAACTAGTTTTAACAGCATTCAAAATGTTCACCATTTATTCAAGAAAAAGTTTGAATCGATTCCAACAATCTATTTTGTATTGTTTTAACATAAACAAATTGTTTACTCACTCGATTTGAATGTAGTTGCACATTCACTTGATAGTACTCACAACGTTAGAGTATTACAAATCTTTGTAAATACTACTCCAAACAAACAACGAGTTGTGTGCAAAACTATGAGTCACTCATTGTTTGCAGCAAATAGAGTTACCCATGCAGGGCTCTACAATATACCAATTTAAGGCTAATAAAATTGCGCTTCTACTGATATACATATTATATATTATAGCTTAGATAAAAATAGCTAGCACAATACCGGAGAGAAAAAAGGGTGTAAAATGTTTAAGTAAAATACAAAACATATCGATTTTCGAAAAATTTTAAAAAATAATAATTTCAATTAATTACATTAAATAATTCTATGTAAAAATTTTCAAAATCTAAAAATTATCAAAAAGAAATTAAAACATTTGTAATAATTTAGGAGGCGTATACAAAATTGTGTTATGTCATTGACATTTTCTTTCAAAAACCTTTCATATGATACCAAACCTATTTATCCTTTGATCCAGCTCATGAAATATTAACGTCAGGACAAAAATTTTGAGAATTGGTATATTAGAATGAACTAAATTTTCATTTTCGGTGGGAACATCAGTAACTTCCTTTTTTTGTGGCCACTTTATTAATTATACATTACTAACATCGCCACAAACCCAATGTACTCTGCCCACTAAAGCGGTGTAGGGTATACAAATCATTTGATTTGATTTGATTTCTGTCCATATTATTCTGTTTATATATTCTGAGTATAAAATCTGTGTGACTTTGTTTTGACATAGAATTTTCATTATCGTTTAAAATTCGCCTATCGTATTTCTATTCTTTAAGAGATTTCCCAAATAGTTCCTTTTTCGTTCTAATCGTTTTTCTTTACACAGTTTTTTGAATTCGATTGAGAGGATTTTCTCTGGAATACATATAGTGAATGTTGAAAAGTTAAATTAATACAAAAACTTTGAACGATAACAAAGTATGGCTCTTCAAATTCTCTGACCGAAATCCTACTAACTGATCTAATAGATTGCATATGTACCCAGCAAAAACTTTCATTAAAAAAGCAACGACTTAAAAATGTTTAAAATTAATGAATACGATCCTGTGTCTGGTGTTCGTTAGTCCACTGTCGTAGTCACAAAATATTACAAAACTTTCGTATGCATATGATTACATATAAGTCATTATTAGAGTATTTTAAAGTAATACAGACAGTATATGTATGTATGTGGTAGTCATTGAACAACTGATTATGAAGTTTTTGCTGGATAATTTATATTCAGGAAAACCACAAATGAGCTTTCATATTATATTTTTAATACTTTTCTCATGAACTTTAGCTTTAATTGTATAATATATTTAATAGATCATTTAAAAAATTTCCTGAAACGAAAAGCACAACTTTTTTTAATAACATATTGCACATAAAACTTTATTAGAAAATTCTGTGTAAATAAATATTGGATTTCGCGGAAAACAACACAATAATAATAGAACAAATGGTGGTTAATACCAAGCAGAGGTAATTAATTAAGCATTAATAAAACTGAATTAAATTAATAAAAAAAATGAATAAAAATGTAACGATTATTTGACATTTAAAAAATTCGCAGAAATACAATACTAAATGTACAATACTAAAATGTAAGAAATATCAGGACTTTAGTATTATTGTACTGTTAAACAATTGGCAAACTTAAGGCTGATACCTTAAGCTAAAGTAACAAAAAATTGTACTTTAAAGTACAAAGATAGCAAATTTAAATAAAACCTAAAATTTTCTTAAAAAGCATTAAAAATCTGCAAAAAAACCTTCTATCACATTAATATTAAAGCAAATTTAATTTTTATTTGAAATGTCATTAGATTTTCAAATAATTTTCTCTATCTAACTCAAAATGTCAAAAAATGTTATTATTCCTGGTAAAAGAATATACGAAAAAAAACTTGTGAGGAAAAAAATTAAAAAAAAATTGTTTTCTTATGATGAAATGTTAAATCAACAAACTTGATCTATACTTTGTTACCCCCTCCACAAAAACTAAAAAGAAATATTTGAATACAATGAAAATTTTTAATATCTTTGTATAAGTTTAAACTTTTCGTCAATACAACAAAAATTTGTCACAAAAGGGAAGTTGGTAAGAAAGCTTGAGAACATAAAGAAAAGGGTTAGAAAATCCAATAAATGTATAAAAATTCTAGGAAGAAGGCATGTGAAAAAAAAAATGTTCCTGATAAAAAGATAAAACATGCTAGTTGCCAACTTTTTTTTCTTATTTCAAAAGTATGATAACGATAAAATAAATACATGATGGATAAAATCTGGTGGCAAATGTCATACTTATAAAAACAAATACATATACACATTTACATTGATACCGAGAAATTTACATATTTTTCATACAAATACGTACGTACTTTTACACACAAAATGCCATTTTAATGAATATTGATGATGAGGAGCAAATGATGATGGTATTATGTAAATTTTATTTGTAAAATTTTTTCCATAATAAGAATTTAATTTTTTCCCGGGCTGTTTTGTTTAAGGAGGGATTTTTGATATATTTGAAATTAAATTAAATGGATTTTGGATAAATTTTATTCTCCAACATAAATCATGCAAATTGATGGAATACCCTAATTTAATTTACTTAAAGCTCCTGAGACTGTAGACTTTAAGTCTTTAATATATTGCCAGAGTGCTTAAACAAATCCGTTTGATTGCTCATCCATCTGTGGAAGTCCTCGTCTTAAATAATATCGTTGAAATACATGCCATTATAGGCTAAATAAGAATGATTATTATTATAGTTTCCTTTCAACTACTTAGTTTGGTGGTTGACAGTAAAAGCCCATTGACATTATCACTGTAAAGCATTAAACACCGCTATATGCATAATTTAAGAGGAGGGCTCCCAAATATACCCACGGGACAATCTCAGGTACACTCTTAATGCTGTCACTGAACCAATTCCAATGGAGAAAATTTCGACAGGACCAGACCACTCGTCAGATGTATGGTTATCTAAATGTACTGAATATGAATATTATTAGGCACATCCTGCATCCAAGGAATTCATTTCTCTTGGCAGTTAGGACAGCCATTACGGAATACATGAACGGTCATGCTGTGTTATCTGTTTTTATACAGTAGAATTGCGTATGTTACATTACTAGAGATATTAGAGATATAGCAGAAACCTGGGACCCAAACTAAGATATTGTCATATGCATGATCCAGGCTTTTTCATGCAAGCTAAGGCAGGTCATTATGGACTATATGTAGCATAGAATATTAATCATTAAAAGGCTACATTAACGGTCATTTTGTTCTGTCTATTTTTACCCAGAGTTGCTAATGTGAAAGCATTAGAGATATTCTGAATCAGAAACCGGCTAAACAAACGAAGATATTGTCATATGAAAGACGCACCATGTACAAATCAATACTATTTCCTCTGACAAAAAGTATCGTAGTGGTGTAATAACTTAATGTAAGAACCGCTCTCAATATTTCCAAAAATATCTGCTTGAAAAAAACTACATTCGAAGGGCATGAATGCCTAAGTGCTCTACGTGAGTAGCTGCCGTCTTGGCCTATCTCACGGTGGTCTTTTTCATCCACTAGTTGAGCAAAAATATAACAACTCACCACCGCCCCTTTGTGTTTCTTACATGCAGGTTGCAATTTGCTTATATGGATGCCGTTGAGGAACAACAGGTGTCATGAGCAAGCTCAATCTAACCCCGACAAAGGTAAAACCTTATATGTCGTTCAACCACACTAATGAGATGGCTCTGTTGATTCGGCAACAGCACCTAATGGACGTAATTGGTAGTCCGAAACACGGTTCATTTTAATTATTCCAGTGGCCACAAAGACCTACTGTGATAAGTTGAGCATGTTTTAAGTAAACCCTAACATACTCAACAATGAAGGAAAATCGCCGATATATTAAAGAAAGGGCATTGACGACCTTGTACATCAAAAAACACCAGAAAAACTGAACTTCGTAACCCAATCTTTGCATTATCAGCTCAACCACAGCAACTACGTGGATGCCGAAGGTACCTCAACCAACTGACCCCGGGATTGCACTATTTGCTTCTAAAAGGAAGTCTGACCTTCAACTTTCTCTTGCAGTGCCAGTGTTAGTGAGTGAGTTAGTTAGTTTAGTTAGTCAGTCAGTAGTCAGTTAGTTAGTTAGTAAGTTAGTAGTTAGTTAGTTAGTTAGTTAGTTAGTTAGTTCGTTTAGTTAGTATGTTAGTTAGTTAGTTAGTTAGTTAGTTAGTTAGTTAGTTAGTTAGGTAGTTAGTTAGTTAGTTAGTTAGTTAGTTCGTTAGTTAGTTAGTTAGTAGTTAGTTAGTTAGTTAGTAGTTAGTTAGTGTAGTTAGTTAGTTAGTTAGTTAGGTTAGTTAGTTAGTTAGTTAGTAGTTAGTTAGTTAGTTAGTTAGTTAGTTAGTTAGTTAGTTAGTTAGTTAGTTAGTTAGTTAGTAGTTAGTTAGTAGTTAGTTAGTTAGTTAGTTAGTTAGTTAGTTAGTTAGTTAGTTAGTTAGTTAGTTAGTTGTTAGTTAGTTAGTTAGTTAGTTAGTTAGTTAGTTAGTTAGTTAGTTAGTTAGTTAGTTAGTAGTTAGTTAGTTAGTTAGTTAGTTAGTTAGTTAGTTAGTTAGTTAGTTAGTTAGTTAGTAGTTAGTTAGTTAGTTAGTTAGTTAGTTAGTAGTTAGTTAGGTTAGTTAGTTAGTTAGTTAGTTAGTTAGTTAGTTAGTTAGTTAGTTAGTAGTTAGTTAGTAGTTAGTTAGTTAGTTAGTTAGTTAGTTCGTTAGTTAGTTAGTTAGTTAGTTAGTTAGTTAGTTAGTTAGTTAGTTAGTTAGTTAGTTAGTTAGTAGTTAGTTAGTTAGTTAGTTAGTTAGTTAGTAGTTAGTTAGTTAGTTAGTTAGTTAGTTAGTTAGTTAGTTAGTAGTTAGTTAGTTAGGTAGTTAGTTAGTTAGTTAGTTAGTTAGTTAGTTAGTTAGTTAGTTAGTTAGTTAGTAGTTAGTTAGTTAGTTAGTTAGTTAGTTAGTTAGTTAGTTAGTTAGTTAGTTAGTTAGTTAGTTAGTAGTTAGTTAGTTAGTTAGTTAGTTAGTTAGTTAGTTAGTTAGTTAGTTAGTTAGTAGTTAGTTAGTTAGTTAGTTAGTTAGTTAGTTCGTTAGTTAGTTAGTTAGTTAGTTAGTTAGTTAGTTAGTTAGTTAGTTAGTTAGTTAGTAGTTAGTTAGTTAGTTAGTTAGTTAGTTAGTTAGTTAGTTAGTTAGTTAGTTAGTTAGTTAGTTAGTTAGTTAGTTAGTTAGTTAGTTAGTTAGTAGTTAGTTAGTTAGTTAGTTAGTTAGTTAGTTAGTTAGTTAGTTAGTAGTTAGTTAGTTAGTTAGTTAGTTAGTTAGTTAGTAGTTAGTTAGTTAGTTAGTTAGTTAGTTAGTTAGTTAGTTAGTTAGTTAGTTAGTTAGTTAGTTAGTTAGTTAGTTAGTTAGTTAGTTAGTTAGTTAGTTAGTTAGTTAGTTAGTTAGTTAGTTAGTTAGTTAGTTAGTTAGTTAGTTAGTTAGTTAGTTAGTTAGTTAGTTAGTTAGCAACGATCGATGTAGGCCAACATAAATTTTAATTTTTATAAATCAAACAAATTTAAGAAAACTAATTTTTCGTTAAATTCTTTAATTATTTCCCTTTAAATCCCTTCAAATTTATTGCTTCCTAAAGTACTTCCATATTTTTCCGCAAATTTTTCATTCGAATTCACACTTTACTTCCTCAAAAAAAAAATTAACTTAATATTCATTTAGACTACTAGCAACATATTTTTGATGTACTATTTGCCAAACTCCCCTTAATACCCCTAGATTATTAAAAATTACAACAGTCATTAATTTAATTTGTATTTGCAAAAAAATACCCCAAATATTGTAATAAAACCAACAGTACAATCAACTCCACTACAGACTCAAATATCAATAAATAGGAATTAAAAAGCTACAAGAAAAAACAAACAACAAATAACATTTTAGTTGTATTTAATAGAAATTTACTTTTACCGGGAAATAAATTGTGTTTGTTAGTCGTTTTGTACAGCAGCAGTACACCAAATAAACTAAACAATCATAAAATTTATTTTACAACATTGGCAGCAGCAACAAAACAAAAACACATGAAGCAAAAAGCCAAAATACTGAGTTTCCATCATACAACCAACCAACAATTAATTATTTTTGTGCAATTGACTGAAATTTATGATATTTGATGAACTAAACAAGCAAAAGTAAGCGAAAAATTAAGGTTGACCAAAGATATGAGGACAAGTATTTGGAGGTAATAAAAATTACTTAAATCAAGTAAAAAATTATTTATAAATAGACAACATTAATTTTGTAAGGTCCTTCAGTAGTTTCAAATAATCATTTGAGTTTGAATATTATCTCTTTGGGAATCTTTAGAATTCCCTATAATTTTCTGAAACTCGTCCACATTTTGTTGTCCATTCATTACATACCGCAATACACAAAACTATTAATATTAGTGAATTCTGCTGGCAACCACAATGAAATAGCCAAATTGAAATAACTGCTAAAACAACAACAATAAAATGCGGAAAAATGTTAGTGAAAGAGAGCGAAAAAAAAACAAGAAAATTAGAACACATAGAAATATCAATCTTTACAAATGCGATACAAACGTAATTGATAATAATTGTATTGAGGGCAAAAGCTGATGCTAAAAACCACAAAAAATATTAAAAGCGGTTAAATTTGTTGTGCAGTGTACACACACACACGAACATACATGTCCCTACACTTAAACATATAAATACATATATAGAGAGAGAGTCAAAACAACAAAAGCAACAAAATGCCTAATTACCACATTTGACTTTTATACAAATACACTTGTACACAACACCCTGCATCCCCTTTTCCACACTTAATATTAAGTTCATATCATTTCCCACCAAAAACAAAAACCAAGTGAGGAAAGGGAAATCAACCACTCAGAATTTAATGCCTAACAGCCATCAATGTTTACAGGGCATTATTTGTTGGGGAGATTTTTTATTTTCATTTGTTTGTTTGTTAGTTTGTTTCAGTGCAGAGAGGAGGATAACCAAATAAAAAAGGATGTCATGAGAAAAATGTTGTCTTGTTTGCCACTACACTGTTCGTTCGTTTGTTTATTTGTTCTACATTTTTCCTTAAAATTTGTGTTGGGCAATAAATATTCGACCGGAGAATTGTTGTAGATTTGTTCAAGCCGATACAGGCATTCATTGATGATGGCATTTAGCTATTTATCTTGTTTTAGTGTTTTCGCTGGTTTGTATTGGCTATGTGGGGAAAGGAAGGTTTGGTAAAATAATTATGTTTGGGAGGGCAAAAATTAAGTACATAGATATTTTTTCATTTAAAATATTATTCAATTTAACGTTTAAATTAATGGCAAACATTTTTGTGAGAAATGTGGGCTAAATTTGTGAATTGGGGGAGGTGATATTAGGAAAACAGATATTTGAATTATGGAGTGTGGTAGTACATAATGTGGAAAATTTACTAAGAAATCGTAAACATATTTAATGAATTTGTTGAAAAAAATTTAAAAGGCGATTTTGTTTAAATATGGTATTAAACAAGTAAGAAATTATAGTCGGGCGAGGCCGACCATTTAATACCCTACACCTTTGACAAAAATATAATGTGATTTAGTTGCCATAATAAAGCATTTAAGTTGAATTGTACCATGCCTTAGATATACATACTTAAGCCGTTTATTGTTGAATAAAATTGTGGACATTTAAGTGAAATTTTGATGGGGGCTTTTCATAGGGTCTAGGGTCATATGAGAACCTATTATTATGGAATTCGTGAGGGTCATCAAGTCTTGTATATAACTTGGTTTTTGCAGCTTTTTGTCGAGATATGAGTATATTAAACATAATTATGAACTTAAAAGTATGGGGGCTAGTTGAAATAATGGACCGATGTAAACCATTTTCAACAGGCTTCGTCTACGATACCATAAAAGATCATGTGCTAAATTTCATTGAATTATCTCCAAAATTGCGACCTGTAGTTTGATTACAAGGATTACAAGCCCTATTGGGGGGTTTACCGATCTTAACCATTTTCAATAGGCTTTGTCCCTGGGACAATAGAAGATCATGTACCAAATTTCATTGCATTATCTTCAAAATTGCGACCTGTAGTTTGATTACAAGGTTTACATGGAGGACGGACAGACATACAGACAGACAGACAGACAGACAGACAGACGGACGGACAGACGGACGGATGGACAGACGGACGGACAGATGGACGGACATAGCTAAATCGACTCAGAAAATGATTCTGACCAATATTATTGTGCGTTACAAACATCAGCACAAATCCAATATACCCTCCCCACTAAAGTGGTGTAGGGTATAAAAATTACAGCTGCTAAAGCAGAATTTTGTTTCAAGGTCAACGTTTTTAATTTGACAAATCTTTAGGTATGGTTGAATGGAGAATGTATATTACATCTGGTCCTATTGTGCTCTTCTTTTCCTTGAAAATGTGGCGATTTATGAAAGTTAAGAAAAGCAGTTTTCTTTGATTTTTCCAATCGATATTCCAGATCGATGAAATATCTAAACATATTTGGATCTAATTTGAACGACATTAGTCTGAAACCGTTTATCTAATTATGTTGTGCCTTTAAACCAACCTCCAACTAATTCATATTGAGGAAGCTTCTCCATCTGCTTTTGGATACCATCGCTTATGTTTCTAACTCGTTGAGGTTTGCGAACAGTTTATAACATTATAACCGAATATGATGAAGAGTCCTGTAACTCTGTAGGAAAGAGCTTTTAACTGAATTAGTGCTTATTGCATCACTTACAGCCAAATAACGAGTTCCCTGTAAATACTACTTTTAACTCCATTTCAGAATTTCTCCAGCACATCAGTGATTCGAGATATATCTTATTCTGAAGTTTGAAAAAAATGTAATTTTTGGCTCTGTTTGACAGCGTTATAACAGCGTCAAGACAACCTTATTTATAAACTATTATTCAATATTTTCAATTTTTATTATATTCAATATAAAAGTCATACTGTCAGCTTTAAAATAAAGCTTTAACCTTTCAACTTTTTAAATTTTGTCGACCTGTGTAGTAAATTAAATTTAATATTTCCAAGTCAAATGTGTTAAACAACATCTGTCTATATTTCATTCATTAATGATATTACCACCAGACGTATGAGTAATATATAATTTCATGAAATTTGTTTTATACTCTAAGGCGTATGATTAACGTAATTTTTTTTTTGTATAGTCTAAAACTTATTAAAATCCAATAAGTAAAGTTCCATATCCGGCCGTGCTGCCTCCTACATTGTTACAATTTACTATCTTAAAGTATATCAATCGGCTTAGAGTCATTTGCTGTGTCGATTTAGCTATGTCCATCCGTATGTCCATGTGAATCTTGTAATAAAACTACAGGTCGCAATTTTGGAGATAATTCAATTGAATTTAGTACATGATCTTCTATTGTACCAGAGACGAAGCCTATTGAAAATGGTTAACAACGGTCCACAATTTCACCAAGGTTGGACGGACAGACGGAAGGACGGACATAGCTAAATCGACTCAGAAAATGATTCTAAGTCGATTGGTACGCTTTAAAATGGGTATAGGACCAATATTATTGTACGTTATAAACATCAGTACAAACCCAATATACCCTCCCCTCTAAAGTGGTGTAGGGTATAAAAATAGTTTTGACGTTTACAAGAAATATTACTCTTACTCAGGAAGTAATAGAGATTTTAAAAAAATTGATAGAACTTCACATTTAAGTTGTTTCGCAATTGCATTAAATTACTAAAAGTCTTCTTTAAATTTCAAATATTCAAAATATTTCGTTAACACTAACTCACTTGTTTCAATAATTCCTTATTAAATTTTATTTAAAACAAATCACTACAGGCCTCCCAGTTAAACTTTTGTTTAACAACTACATACTACCGATAGTGTCCCAATAGTAAAATTCTTTAATTGCCTCCTTCTAGGTTTATTGAAGTTTAACAAATACACAACGTTGATATTTAAGCTTTAAATGAAAGAGTAACGAGTGATTTAAACAAACGGCAATAATTAAACGGGCTGCGTGCTAACATTTCCTCGAGTTATGTTTACAAAGTGATGAATTGATGTTGCCTCCAAAGCACATAGAAAGACAGCAGCTCACAGATACATGTATAGGAGACAAACAAATACACAAGCATTCTCTAAGGCTTCAAAGTATACAAACACATATACATACATGCTATATACATAAACATAAATATCTGGATATAAATAGCTTTAACAGTTAAGGGCGTTATTTCAAATACAAGGTATGAGTGTAAAGGCTCAAAATTTAGATTGCTTCGAATGAAACTATTCAATGTACACATTCCAAAAAATTTCAATTTCTGCCGTTTTCTCACTCATTTCATTTAGTTTGTAAATGCCCCTAACTGACTTATAACTACTACTAGCAAAGTGTAGCTTTAAATTGCTATGTATAGTTTTACACAGCGTTAGACATGTTTTCATTATTTGTATTACAAATACAACAACAACATAAACACTTATAGACCATGTAAAGACTTTATAGAACAATGACGATGTTTGGTAGAGAAAAAAAACACTCTATTACTACAAATGATGCTTTAGTATTTTCTACTCCTTACTTGTAGGTTTACTTGCTGCTACTATAGTTTCTAGTTGTTATTCATGTCGTTGGTATTGAAAGTTGAGACTGTAACTAGAGCAACAGCACCATCAG
The DNA here is from genome assembly GCF_015586225.1 of Lucilia sericata. NCBI lineage: Eukaryota > Metazoa > Arthropoda > Insecta > Diptera > Calliphoridae > Lucilia > Lucilia sericata. Next base: position 56,593 of record NW_023995009.1, read on the forward strand.
CGAGCCACAGCACTTCCTGTGGTAGTGGCAATTAATCTTAGCCATAAATGTTGTAAAATTTATGAACCTCTAAATCAAGCTATAGACCGAAAATGTTTTAAAACAAAACGAAGTAATACTATATATTTAAAGAACAGTAGGGCAAGATAAATGGAATTTCTTGAGTTATTTGAAATGGACAGAAGGATTTTGACTATATTCAATATAAAATATTAATGATCAATACAAAATGTTTGTGGAAATTTGTGGTTTTCTTCAGATGACTCGTTTCTGTGCTTCATTGAATGATTTGAGCTATTATCTGTCTGTTTGTCTGTTCTTATGTCTGTTTATTTCTCTATCTGTCTGGTTTTCTGTTTATCTGACTGTCTTTCTTTCTGTCTGTCAGTCTGTCAGTTTTTCAGCCTGTTTGTCAGTTTTTCTGTCTGTTTGTCTGTCAGTCTGTCTGTATGTCAATCTGTCTGTCTATATGTCTGTCCGTCTGTATGTCTGTCTGTCTGTCTGTCTGTCTGTCTGTCTGTCTGTCTGTCTGTCTGTCTGTCTGTCTGTCTGTCTGTCGTCTGTCTGTCTGTCTCTAGATGTATATGTCCGAGTTATTCAAATTTCTACAGACTTTTATAAAATCTATTTGCCCACAGTTTCCGCCATCATCTACAAAATAGTGCCATCATTTTGTTATGTTTGGAAACTTAAAATATTTATACTTAAGACAACAAAACAACAACAAAAAAACTAATAAGTAAAAAAACTGATCACATAATCTTTTAAACAATTTTAACACTCTGCTTCAGCAAAAGAATCCTTAACAGCAAACTCAACTCCACCAAAGCAATGATGAGCATTAAACTCTAATAACGCGTATCATTCTGTCCCAGTAAAAGTGATTAATTGTAGAGCAAAATTTTAAGTTAGTTTTTTTTCCTCGTATTTCTAATAATATTTTGCAATAAGAAACTTATTATTTGACATAAACTTTAATGTGTTGAAAAATGGTTAAATTTTAGTTAGAAAAAAAGTTTATGAAATTCAGAAAAATGTTAAAAAAATTTTGTTAAAAAATAATATTTAATTTAAAAGATCTTAAAAAAATTTATGGGGACTACGGGTGGTATGAGTAATATTTTAAAGAAACAACCTCTTTCTTTTAAATATTAATTAAGTTGTTTGTGCAAAAATTTTATTAAATTGAAAACAATGCAATCAACTAAAATGTTTAAATACTCTTAAATCAATTTTGGGACTACGGGTGGTATGAGTAATATTTTAAAGAAACTGGTATATTCTTACTTTAAAACATTTTTTACAAACTTAAATTATTCATGCTGATTGTCTTAACTGAAATCTTATGTAATACATTTTATATTAGTTATTAACTAGTCCAACATGTAAGTGGGCTGGCCACATATTTTCAGTCTATGCCTCTTTAACCTCATTCCTTAGATATATGAATATATGTAAATCTTTTTCAATGTATTCATTACATTATTGACCAAAAATTCTATTTCTCTTTTTCTTTTTAGTGATTTCAATATTTAATATGCTTCATAAAATAAACAAATGAATGTGGGAAATCTTACAGTGGTATTAAAAAAGTGACAACCTAAAATTTGTGTATATTATGTTACTAAAAATATAACTAATTAAATATAAATTTAATACCCGCCTAATAAAAAAAAAACTACTCCCAACATAAACAACAACCCAAATCCCAACAACATGAGTTTTGAACAACATCATCAACACCAGCAGCAGCACCAGCATCATCAACATCATCATCATCACCATTATCATCATCAGCAGTATTTCAGTTTGCCAATGCCAAGTCAGCAGAATTTTTGGTATATTATACATCTAATATTGTTTTTAATAGGTAAGTGTAAAAAAATAGTTTTTTTTTTAATTTTATTTAAAGAATTTAATAAAATTAGTTTATTAAAAAACATTCTGTTTTTGCACGTACTTCTGCTGGGAAGGTAGTGTTGCGCACCACCCTATTTTCTATTACAACAGATTCCTTCTTCACCTTTCAAATGACAGATATTAGCCGGGTTAACATTTAGTACACCGAGCTAGCAGCCATGTTCCTCGATAGGGATCTTCAGTAAAGGGTATAAAAAACGTGTTTATGCCTTTTTTGTCTAAATACAATTCAGTTTTCGGGATTCCAATTTCATGTAGAATTGAGTCATCACAGTTTTCTAACTGCATGATTAATTAAATATCATTTTTATCTGTATGTACATATGTATAACAAGTAAAAATATATTCGGGCATGATCGACATGGACACACAGATGGATGGACAGACAGACGGATGGACAGACAGACAGACAGAAGGATGGACAAACGGACGGACAGACGGACATTGTTCAATCTAAATTAACAAAGTGATTCTGAGTTGATTGGTATGCTTTAAGGTGTATATGAGCAATTCAGTATGTCTGGAAGGAACTATATGCTACCACGCCAGTATTAAAAGTCGTAGTTTTCTTCGAGGTTGGATCTGTCTATATATGTACTTATTTTAATTACATCTTTATAGGATAAATTACTTTAGTAAAGATACTTTTTAAATTGTTCAACAATGACTACAAATCAAAACATTGTATATAAGCTAATCTAATTCCTCTTTTATTCAGTTTAAAAGTTATTCGATACTAAATTTTATTTAATTCCCTTATTTAAGGTATTATTTCACTAATACTAAATGCCAAATGTATACTTCATTTTAACTGTCACTAAAAAGTCCATTAAAATCCATATACAACTTATAGGTCATTTCGAAAACACAAAAATAAAACTTCAATAGACAAGTACCTTGAAATTTATATCGTATTAGAAAATATTTTAAAAAGAAATTGTCAATAACTACGAATCAAAAGTAATGGTCTGGCATAAGCGAATAAATGATACCTTACGCCTGTAATTTTTGCAAAAATAAATACATAATGAAACTGTTGCAAATAAATAAAATCCAATAGAGTGGAGTGAGGAACAGAGTGTGTGTACTTATTTTTAAACAAAAAATAACAAGAACAACAACAAAAATCCTTATACTTCAACACTTTTAATCCCACTCACATTGCTTACAAATCCTCTTACAATTAGACCATGGCCTTTTGTGTAACACTAATGTGACATTTAAATACACCATTAAACCTTGCTGGATGTTTTTTCAGTGACAGTTGGGAGAGCGAAAGAAAGAGGAACAATAATAATTCGCAATGAAATGTTTAAAAGTTTGTATGTATTTTTTTGCTCATTTACTACTAGAGTGACATAACTTTAAACTTGAGTTATTTAAATACGAGTTGTGTCCCATTGATTTTAGAAGAAATAAAGGCCGTGGGTTCAATACCCACCTGAGGCACTGGAAAGCAAAACAGGCCAGAGGCTTGATATGAACCTTCCTTTGTAACCAACCAACCAACCAACCAACCAACCAACTAACTAAGTAACTAACTAACTAACTAACTAACTAACTAACTAACTAACTAACTAACTAACTAACTAACTAACTAACTAACTAACTAACTAACTAACTAACTAACTAACTAACTAACTAACTAACTAACTAACTAACTAACTAACTAACTAACTAACTAACTAACTAACTAACTAACTAACTAACTAACTAACTAACTAACTAACTAACTAACTAACTAACTAACTAACTAACTAACTAACTAACTAACTAACTAACTAACTAACTAACTAACTAACTAACTAACTAACTAACTAACTAACTACTAACTAACTAACTAACTAACTAACTAACTAACTACTAACTAACTAACTAACTAACTAACTAACTAACTAACTAACTAACTAACTAACTAACTAACTAACTAACTAACTAACTAACTAACTAACTAACTAACTAACTAACTAACTAACTAACTAACTAACTAACTAACTAACTAACTAACTAACTAACTACTAACTAACTAACTAACTACTAACTAACTAACTAACTAACTAACTAACTAACTAACTACTAACTAACTAACTAACTAACTAACTAACTAACTAACTACTAACTAACTAACTACTAACTAACTAACTAACTAACTAACTAACTAACTAACTAACTAACTACTAACTAACTAACTAACTACTAACTAACTAACTAACTAACTAACTAACTAACTAACTAACTAACTAACTAACTAACTAACTACTAACTAACTAACTAACTAACTAACTAACTAACTAACTAACTAACTAACTAACTAACTAACTAACTAACTAACTAACTAACTAACTAACTAACTAACTAACTAACTAACGAACTACTAACTAACTAACTAACTAACTAACTAACTAACTAACTAACTAACTAACTAACTAACTAACTAACTAACTAACTAACTAACTAACTACTAACTAACTAACTAACTAACTAACTTAACTAACTAACTAACTAACTACTAACTAACTAACTAACTAACTAACTAACTAACTAACTAACTAACTAACTAACTAACTAACTAACTAACTAACTAACTAACTAACTACTAACTAACTAACTAACTAACTAACTAACTAACTAACTAACTAACTACTAACTAACTAACTAACTAACTAACTAACTACTAACTAACTAACTAACTAACTAACTAACTAACTAACTAACTAACTAACTAACTAACTAACTAACTAACTAACTAACTAACTAACTAACTAACTAACTAACCGACACTTTTTTAATTATATCAGTTTTATCGTAAATAAGCGATTTGTAATATCTCTGCAGTTCGGAGTAATAGTCCCGAATTTAGCATTTTTGCTGAAAGCTTTAAAGGAATCCTTAAATAAAGAATAACTCCCGCAATATTGTCGACTCTGATTCCGTGTTGAAAGTGATACATTTACTCCTTGTGAAACTGCAGAGATGAATGTTCACGCACAGAATATAGAAGCATACTGTGCAAAGTGTCTAAGCAATATGGACTAGAAAAATATATACACCATTTCCATGTTAAAGTTAACATTGAAATCTTAAACTCATGAGATTTTTCATTTACAAAAAGCTTCATATTTGCCTTAGAAATGGTTTAAAATAAACGTATTTTTCTTAGTTCTAAGTTTGATTTTATTTTGTTAACGTTCATTGCCTTTGTTTCAACATTATTACAAGTTTTTCTTTTTTCAAGTGTTAAAAAAAACATCATGTATTATATTTAAGAACACTCACTACAATTGGAAATTAAAACTAAATTGAGAAAAAATATATAACAAACATTGATTTGAGAAGAATAATGAACAAACTACGAAAGAAAATAATCTAAATTCTAGGTGCCCTGAAATATGCAATGATTTTCAACGTTAAACTTGAATTGGTTTTGATAATAAAAGTTCATGTTCTAGAAAGTAAATGTAAGTGATTAAAATGAAAAACTTGGATCCTTGATAAAATATCCTTGAACTATTTATACATATGAATAAATAAATTACAAATTATGCTTAAGAAAAGCAGTAGTAAGACTTGCATATTGATTCATAGAAAAATTCATCGAAAAATCTGTAAACCCAGGGACATATGTACAATAACTTAAAAAAATAAAACTGTACAAAACATTTAAAGTGATAATAAAAATAACAGTAGATTTTAGGACAAGTGATTGATAAGATTTGTTAATACCTTGTTCTTTAGTTAAAGCTTCAATTGAGTCCTTCCTGCACAAATTTCTTTTCTACTCTTTTATTTACCAATCAATTTTGTCAAGTGCTACTGGGTTTAACTTTATTTCTGTCTTTTATTTGTAGTTGTTTTTGCAAAACTAAAAGAAACTTTAACTAAAGTCTTGTCTTTCTCTTTATAATCAACTTGATGAATTTCTTTAGTTAGATTTGACCTAGATTTGTAATGAATTTAAAGATTTAAATCTAACTACAAATATACTGATATAACAGCAACAACAACTGGGAAAAATTAAGAAAAAAAGGTTAAAAAAATAGAAATACATGTCTCTTTCGAAAGCAACAAGAACATGAGCATGATTAGGAAAACGTTTGTGTCAATTTTGTTTTATAAAACTAAAACTGGATGCCAAACAAAATGGCTTAAATCACAGAAACATTTTCTATGATAAGTAAATATTCCATAGATATCTTCAGAAATATTTGATATTGAAAATGAGAAAATTTCTCCATTAGTTCAAAAAATAAAACCGTAATATAATATGGATATATTATATCCATCCCTCAAACAAAATTTAGATAGGGCATTCTTACAATTTTTTACAAAATATTTTTATATAATTCAAGGAACAATTCTAGAATAGAAAAAAAAAGTATGTTTTATGCAATTTCTTTTCATTACAATAACACACATGTAGATAACAAACTGCATTTTTTCTAAATCCTTAAATTTTGAATCGATATAGAAATGTCCTTAGTATGGCATCCTTGACCAAATTGTCATCTACTACATACTTTGTTTTTGTACTTAAACATGTATATATAAATATTTTGCAATTTTATGTGTAAGTACACATAACCCAGCTGTTTTAAAAGAAATCAACAGATCCCTTAGACAAAACACACAGTATTTTCCCAACTATTAAACTTTAGAATATTTACGTGATTATTTACACAGAAATACTCTGGTATATGGACCAGTTCCCAGTCTTGACTGTGGTCTCGAATCTTGACTATCGAGTATTAAATATAAATATAAAGCTGTGGTCTTATATAGATCTGTCTGTAGTCTCGACTATATTCGATTTTTATAATCTTCACGGTAGAGATATTTATAGTCTCGACTATAGTATAGAGCGGACTATGCTCTCGAGTGCAAATTTGTCTATAGCCTCGACTATAAAGCAGTCAATTCTCTCGACTATAGAGTTATAAATAGTTCCGACTACAAAACTGTAGGTATGTAGTCTCAAGTATAGTCTCGACAGTACAGCTGTCTATAGTCTTGACTATAGATCTGTCTGTAGTCTTGACTATAGATCTGTCTATAGACTTGACTATAGATCTGTCTATAGTATTGACTATAGATCTGTCTATAGTCTTGACAATAGAACTGTCTATAGTCTTGACTATAGATCTGACTATAGTCTAGATTATAGATCTGTCTATAATCTTGACTATAGATCTGTCTATAGTCTTGATTATAGATCTGTCTATAGTCTTGACTATAGATCTGTCTATAGTCTTGACTAAAAAACTGTCTATAGTCTTGACTGTAGATCTGTCTATAGTCTTGATTATAGATCTGCCTATAGTCTTGACTATAGATCTGTCTATAGTCTTGCCTATAGATCTGTCTATACTCTTGACTATAGATCTGTCTATACTCTTGACTATAGATCTGTCTATAGTCTTGACTATAGATCTGTCTATATAGTCTTGACTATAGATCTGTCTATAGTCTTGACTATAGATCTGTCTATAGACTTGACTATAGATCTGTCTATAGTATTGACTATAGATCTGTCTATAGTCTTGACAATAGAACTGTCTATAGTCTTGACTATAGATCTGACTATAGTCTAGATTATAGATCTGTCTATAATCTTGACTATAGATCTGTCTATAGTCTTGATTATAGATCTGTCTATAGTCTTGACTATAGATCTGTCTATAGTCTTGCCTATAGATCTGTCTATACTCTTGACTATAGATCTGTCTATAGTCTTGACTATAGATCTGTCTATAGTCTTGACTATAGATCTGTCTATAGTCTTGACTATAGATCTATCTATAGTCTTGACTATAGATCTGTCTATAGTCTTTACTATAGATCTCTCTGTAGTCTTGACTACAGATCTGTCTATACTCTTGACTATATTTCTGTCTATACTCTTGACTATAGATCTGTCTATAGTCTGGACTATAGATCTGTCTATAGTCTTGACTATAGATCTGTCTTCAGACTTGACTATAGATCTGTTTTTAGTCTTGAGTATAGATCTGTCTATAGTCTTGACTATAGATCTGTCTATAGTCTGGAATGTAAATCTAGCCTGGAATATAAATATATCTGTAGCCTCGACTATAGATTTGTCTATAGTCTCGAATAGAGATATATCTGTGGTAACGAATATAGATCTCTATATAGTCTAGACTATATATCCGTCTATACTATCGACTATATATCTGCATATAGTATGGACTATAGATCTGTCTATAGTCTCGGCTATAGAAGTGCCTTTAGTCTTGACTATAGAGCTGCTTATAGACTAGACAAAGAAGTTGCCAATAGTCTCGACTATATATCTGCCTATAATCTCAACTATATATCTGCCTATATTCTCGACTACAGATCTGTTTGTAGTCTCGAATAGAGATCTATATGTAGTCATGAATACAGATCCGCCTAAAGTCTTGACTATAGTTCTGTCCATACTGTCGACTATAGATCTGCCATAATATGGTCTTTAGATCTGGCTATGATCTTAACTATAGATCTGTATATAGTGTGGAAAATAGATCTGTCTATAGTCTTTACAGTCTTTATATCTCTATATAATATTGACTACATATATGATTATGGAGTAGACAGTGGAGTATATAGTTTTGACTTTAGGACTATATATGGTCTCGACTATAAATACATCTGCAGCAGTCACCCTAAACTACAGGGAAGAGTTATAGAGATAGACAGAGTATGTGTAAGTACACGTCCTTAGACTTAAATATTCTTAACATGTCTTTCATGTGTTTTTCTCTTATTTCTTTTATCTGTTTACCAACATTGTTGACGTGCTTTATTAGATTATAAAACAGAATAAATGTCTACTTAAATTGTTTCTTTATACTGCTTTAAAAATATAAAAGAAATGTAATCAAAAATTCAACACAATTTAATTTGAACAAACTCACACGCAGTTTCAAAAGAATCAAATTTCGAAATGTCATCATTAGTGTGCTAAATTGTTTATCAAACCAACAGTCATTGCTCATGCCTTAAAACAAAAGTTATTTATATAATATTATACAGATTCTTTACATGGAATACCCATATAAATCTAATAATATTAAAGACACTGAAAAAACCATATTCTTAACCTTCAATTCGGCGTTATTGATCTCTTTTTGTGTTACTTTACTTTATTACATTTTATTCTTGTCATTTTCATTTTGTTATCAGTGTTTGTCAAAACAAAAATCTATAAACAAATTGCTAAATTAGCACATCATTTTTAGATATATAGAGAAATCAATCCAAAAGTTTCAATCAGTAAAAGAGACATGCAGAAGCAATGATAAACAAAGACTGACCAAGAAAAAGTTTGTGTCCTTTTCACAATACATATGATAAAAGATCTAAAAATAATTTATATTTTATCCCACTTATTTGTAGTTTTATCTTTAGTGACTTTAGTCTTTTTGAAAACATATGACGTCAATTTTTATTATTTTAGGCAAACGGCTGGTTTCGGTTTCTTAGAAAATTTCTTTTTCTTTAACTTTTAGCTCATCAATCAGTAACATTAAACGCTGCCCTTAAGATAAATTGATAAAAGTTTGTTCGTCTTTAACTTTTTTTCTTCGTCCTCTATTTGTTCCATCATCATTTTGTCAATGGATAAATATGCTAGAAATCATTTCTAGTACATGTTGTTTTCATTTTTTTCTCTTTGTTGCTTTCCATTTGGCAAACAGCCTCTTTTTAGCTTGAGTTTTCTTTTGGCTTGTATGTAGTATAATTTATATTTCCTCATCATGTCGACCATATGTGTCATGATAACTTTTTTTCTAGTTTCTACTTATATAGATTGGTTATTTATTGTTAAGGTTATCAGGATTACTAAGCAGATTGTTTTCTTTATCTTTTTATGGAAAAGGTGTGAGTTTAAGTGTTGAAGATGCGACATCAATTGGCAAACACTTGTTTTCTATTAAAGGTGGAAAGCGGTTTTCTCTTTTTGATTATTAATAGTAATGGATTAATTTGTCAGGAAAAAAAAAGGACTAAGAAATTGATTACAAATATGTATGTGACATATTGTTCAGTAAGAAAGATAATTAAGTGAGCATAGAGAATTTCTACAATGAGCTTCGAAAAATACCCAGCGAAAACTAGGTAATGGCTTTCAATTGTAATTACTTACCTAACCACATACTTTTCAATGACTATTAGATATCGTCTGGATTACATAGAAGTAGTCTTATAAGGTCTTACTAATAACGTGTTATATAAATACTTTCTAATTCATTATTTATCTTAACAGTGAAGATATAGAAGCTGTATATGTTTTTCCATGTGATTTACAATGACTACTTTTTCTAATTACTTGTAATTGTTTGTGTTAAGTACTTGCCTCCAATGACACCACCGTGTTAAAATAATGACTTTAAATGCTATTGTGTAACTAAATTTTAGCATTTTAACGTCTTACATGGTAATGAAAGTTTTTACTGGGTAGCTACTAAATATAAACACAATGTTTATAAGGTTCTCCTACAGAACACCCTATACGAGAAATTTCTTCTGTAATCGAAAAATAGTTCTATTTATATCTTTATATAAAGCTATATACAATCCAGTAGAGAACATGGTTCTATACCGTCACAGCCCATTACTGGCTAGATTCTAGATATGTCTGTGGTCTAAATTATATAACTGCATTCAGAGAGACTATAGAATTGTCAAAAGAGAGGAACTAAAGGAATGCTCTTCGTCGAGACAATGGAAATATCTATAGTCGAGACTATATAACTGTGTATAGATATGTACTATAGAACTGCCTATAATCGAGACTATAGAAAAGACATTTGTTGAAACTGCACAACTGGCTATAGTCGAGACTATGAAACTGTCATTAACCAAGCCTGAAAAACTGTGTCAAGTCTAAAGTTAAGACTGAAGATGTGTTCATAGTCAACATTACAGTGCCTATTATAAAGGCTACTGAACTATTTATAATCGATTCTATGTAAATGTCTATAATCAAGACTAGTCCAAACTATAGACCTGACCGTAGTCGAGACTATAAAATTCCCTATAGTCGATACTACAGAACTGTCTATAGTTAAGATTATTGAACAGTTTATAGTCTAGTTTAAAGTTCAGTCTAAGTCGAAATTATAGAATCAATAGTCGGGATTATAGAGCGGTTTATAGTCGAAAATGTAAAATTGTTTATGGTTAAGACTATAGAACTGCCTAAAGTCGAGGCTAAAGGACCGTCCACAGTCATGACTATATAACTTTATAAAGTCGAGGCTATAAAACTGTCTATAGTGAAGACTTTATAAATTTCTATAGTCGAAACTAGAGAACAGTCTATAATCAAGACAATGGAACTATCAATTGTCAAGACTATAGAACTGTTTATAGTCAAGACAATATAACTCTGTATAGTCAAGACTATAGAACTCTCTATAATCAAGACTATAGAACACTCGACAGTGAAGACAGTAGAACTCTCTACAGTCAAGACTATAGATCTCTCTATAATCTAGACTATAAAACCCTCTACAGTCAATACAAAAGAATTCTCTGTAGTTAAGACTATATTTCTCTCTATAATCAAGACTATAAAACACTCTATGGTCAAGACTAGTAAACTCTCTATAGTATAGAACACTCTACAGTCAAGACTACAAAACTCTCTATAGTCAAGACAATGGAACTCTCTATAGTAAAGACTATATAACTCTCTATAGTCAAGACTATAAAACTCCCTATAGTCAAGATCATAGAAATCTCTATAGTCAAGACTATAAAACTCTCTATAGTCAAGATCATAGAATTCTCCATAGTCGAGACCATAGAACTCTCTATATTTAAGACTATAGAGCTCTCTATGGTCAAGATTATGGAACTGTCTGCAGTCAAGGTAAGTCGACTGAACTGTAGAACCATATAGTAAAGACTATATAACTCTCTATAGTCAATACTATAGAAGTCTATATAGTCAAGACTATAAAACTCTCTATAGTCAAGAGTATAAAACTCTCTATAGTCGAGATCATAGAACTCTCTATAGTCAAGACTATAAAACTCTCTATAGTCAAGATCATAGAATTCTCTATAGTCGACACCATAGAACTCTCTATATTCAAGACTATAGAGCTCTCTATAGTCAAGATTATGGAACTGTCTGCAGTCAAGGTAAGCCTACTGAACTGTAGAACCATTAAAACTGTCTTATGTCAATAATGAAAAACTATCTATAGCAGAGACTATCTTTAACCGAGACTTCAGAATTTTCTATAGTCAAAACTACATTACTGCTCATATTCTGTTGTCAAGACTAAATAATTGTCTGTAGACCAGACTTTAGAAATTTCTATAGTCAACACTATGGATATTGTCAAAGCTATCGTCAAGACTACAGAACTTCTGGATACAAATACAAGACTACATAACTGTCTAAAGTCGGGAATGTCGATAATTAACTCCACAGAACTGTCCATAGTTATGAAGATAATACTATCAATGGCGATGGGTATAGAACTGTCTACAATCGAGACTGTAAAGTAGCTTATATTAGAGTCTCTACAGCTTTAATTAATTTAGTCTATAGAATATCGATTTTCCGAAAACAAAAAGTACAGTTTTAATAAATTCTTTAATATTTCAATTTGTAGTAAAGTTTTGAAAATATTTAATTACATTTATTTTACCAAATACTTTATTATTTAATTGATTGCACACTTTGTAATGACCACACACATTATTTAGATTCATATCAGTTTATTTATACTCATACTAAGCCATTGATAAAATGTAGTGACATTAATATGATCCTAAAATGCTACGGTAAGTTACAAATGCCTTTTGGTTTATATGTATATTCCAAAAGTAATTAGGGTTTTGAATAATTTTGTATTTGGGTAACAAGTTCAAACTAAAATCTTTGTGTACAGTTATTGGAAAGAAACTAACTAACTATTTTGGTATTACTAAAAGATGTTAAGCTAAAAATCCATTTTCCATTATTGGGAAATGAAACCTGGCTAATAAACCTAACATAATACATAGGAAATCCCACAAGAGTTATAAAAATAACTAATTACTATTACATTGACAATATAATTATACAGAATAACAAATTATTAAAACTATATATTTATATATAATATATGTAATATTTTCATATAGATAATACTAAGTAATATTTAATCATGTGTGTATATCGCAATCTATATTAAATACATACAACAGTACAATAAACTATTTAATTTGTTAAATATTACATTTGGTTTTAAATGACAGGAAATGTACAATTAAAATTAATTTTAATATTATACAGCAAAGAATTGAATTCAAGAGAAATTGAAAAATAATATTAAAATTTGACAAAAACTAGAATTTTCTCTTTAACATTGTGACTACCGAACTCTTAAACTACATTAACAGAACTTATTTTCTTCTTAAGTTAGTAGATCAAAGAAGTTTTAAGCCTTTAATGTCCTTGAAATTTGAAACACTCTAAAACTTATTAATATATCCTTTATTTTCTATTTAAAAACTTAATTCTTTGACGTCATTGTGTTATTCTTAAAAGACCCAAAGGATTAACTTCCAAATTAGACTAAGTATTATATTAATAACAATATTTCTTTCAAAATACTTTCCCCTACTATTCTGAATTATTTCTTTGAAAACAAAAAGTAATACTTCTAATTAAAATAAATACTTTTTTATTTCGTTTACATGAAATATTTTCCCGTAATTTGTGACAAACATCTAAATATAAAACTTCAAGTTAATAATACAGTTTTCATTATAACACCCGTCTAAAATTCTAATGAATAAAATGTAACAACAACAACAATAAATGAGTTATTCATACATGTGTATATGTATGTGTGAATGAGACAGTCGTATCAAAAATAAAAACCCGTAAATAATGAATGAAAATAATAAAAGAGATTAACTAAATACAGACGACCCCTATTTACACCAACTCTGACGTATGAGTAATATTAATTACAAAACACATGTAAATAAAATTAAGTATACGCCTTACAGAGAAAATTGTTGTTAATGAGGGTTAAGTCGAAATTTGTAAATACTTTGCTCATTTTCAAAATCTGTAAGGAACATATAATGATCCTAATATGATCCTTGGTGATCCTAATTTGATCAATTACTACACTTTTGGACACTATAAGCTGAACCTTTTATTTGTCGATCTTCTTTCATCTGTCAATAGAAATATGTTTGTGTTCATGATTCATAACAAAATATAACATACCTTTAACCAAAAACCATCAATGCCTTTCAGAAGCGTTCGGCAGAAATTTACGTAGGAGTATTCTTTTTAACAAAACCCAGCATATATGTCATTTGTTTAACTTGTTACTTTACTTAATTATGACAAAATACTGTGCATATGTAAACAAATACAGATATGTTAAGTATGTATGTCCTTTTTAGCCTTTACAGGTACATACATATGTATATACACGTCTGTGTTTCATGTTAATTACTCTTCTATCACACACACAAACAAATACAGCAACCTACACATTTACTTATTTGTTGGATAAACACAAAATTGTAACAAAAGTTTTAGTACGAGTATTATTGTTAATTTAAACAAAAAAAAAAAGAAAATGTTTAATGTAAGTATAAGTACGTTTCTTTTATTTTTTTCGGATTTTTGTTAAACGAGACAACATGAAATGTTTGTTAAAAAAAATCTCTTTACCTCGACTTGACAACTTTACTTGTACCCGTATAATACATACAGACGATATGCTAAAACATATTTACATTTCTACACTAAGTGATTTCTGGAAAAGGTTATAATTTCTAAGGCCTTAAGTTTTTGGTATTTTACTCATTTCTATCAACAACTCAGCTGAGAGTTAAAAAATTGCACTTATATGAAAAAGAGATCTTTTTGCCGATATCAGTTTTAGAAGGATTCATTTTTCTCAGCTTTTTCTGATGGGGTCTTTTATAAAAGAACTCATTTCCTATTATTTTTTACACATGTGTGAGTCATTGTCAGAGTTTTTCTATACATGTATAAGTTTAAGTATATCTTAAAAAGGAGCTTATGAGAGAACTTTCTGTCGGTATTTGAAAAGAATCATTCTACTCAGTTTCCTCTCTTATTTTAGGACATACATCAAGAAGGACAGATAGACAGTGAAAAGTTAACTCTCTGTTTCTTATACCCTACACCACTATAGTGTCCGTCCGTCTGTCGGTCTGTCTGTCTGTCTGTCCGTCTGTGTCCCCCCGGGGCATGTTTTTGCTTGATGAAAAATTCCATCTTGGTGTACCGGGTATAGAGGTGCTGCCAATACCTCTAGGTTGCCGGGACTATAAACTGGTGATGATCAAATGTATCCTCGGCCTTTCCTTGGAATGATTTGACATGGCGTCTAACCAGAGTACCATATTATCTGGCACTACGGGTGCCCAGTTGCCCACAGGACCTAGTCCTTATCGGTCAATTGGTTGAGGTTCCTTTGGGATCCACGCAGTAGCTTATACTAAAATTCGCGGAGAGAGAATGATGGTTTAAGAACTGATATATCAAAATGCTAAATATTGTTACGCTCGGCTAGTATTTGTTAATAATAAAAATTGTTGGCTTTTACATTTTTTTAACCGAAATGGACAATAGTGGTTAAGTGGCATGAAGATGATGTTCCCTGCTAGCTATTTGGTAGAAGTAACTCTTAACCCATATCCCGAAAGCGTAAGCATATAACATACTCATGTCATGCCTTAAAAATACCACAGAGTATGCAAAAATCTTGAATAAGTCTAAATACTTAGCAAAAGAATAACAAATATTTGAAAAGAACAAACTGAACCATGACGAGATGAGATGTCATGTAGGGTACAATTCTCCCACCCAATTTGTAAACACCTTGACAGAAAGATTACCCTTAATTTTAATTCTGTCCCTAATAAAACATGACTTTTACTTACATATTTTTACAATTTGTTTTGGCTATCCTTCCCATTTAAAAAAAAAAATGTTAATGATGATTCATTTTACGCAATTCAACATATTTAATTTATTGAAAAAAAAGTAAAGTAAAGCAAAAAAAAAATAATATATATAATAATGATATTCTACGCAACCATAAATATGTATGAAAGAATGTAAAATCATTACTCAAAGAGAAAAATGATCAGAAGTAATAAAGAAATGTAAAGAAATTAAAATTACTAATCAATACGCATGGGGACAAAGTTGAAACGGACCGACGGACAGATAAAATATAATAAGTAATTAATACTCTTAAATAATAATTCTTTTACTTGTTACTCACAAAATCATTTAGTAATGATGTTCCAATTCATGTTGTCTCTTTGATGTTGGGCCCAGCAATCAGGAGTACACGATGAAGTTGTTGTTGTTATTAATATTTAAAAATACATTACAATGATTTTGAGATTATGAATGAAAAATAAACATGAATTAAAATATTAAAGTGACAAAAAAAATAAAAAAATAGAGTACGATAAAAATAAGCAAAAGATATTTTAATACACTAATGAAAAAATGTTAGTAGATTCCATTTAACATTTTTTTCCATGGTATCAAAATATGAAAATTAAAATTAAATATTTACATTTATGCTTTTGAATTTAGATTAATAGGAAATATAATTTAGATTAACGTTTTAATACGATTAAATTAATTTATAATTTGGTCTCTAAATTCAAGTATAATAATTATAATCTATAATTTTACATTCGATTTAAATTTAGTTTAATTGATAAATTTTAACAAGAGTTTTTAGAAAAAAAATAATTATAATATAGATTGCATATAAATGTTAAGAATTACTATAAGTTCAAGAAATTTGCAACAATGTTTAATTTAAAGACATTATGTTAATTTTAAGTAGTTTTAATAGATTTTAGGAAGAGTTTTAGTAATTTTTATATAAATTTAGATGCAATTTAGATTAGGTTTTTAGAAATATTTGAATGTGCAATATAATTAGTAAGTGTTTTAATAACTTTTAACAAATTTGAAGTGCAGTATAGATTTAAGGTATTTTAATGCACATATTTAGGCCAATTTAGATTTTTAGGAACTTTTTCTGTTTTTAGGAAATTTCTAGGTGTAATAATTGTTAATGTAATTCAATTAAATTTTCTAGACAATTTAAGATTAATTTTTTTGGATTACAATGTGATTTTCTTTGCAAATTTAAGTTAAATATTCAATTCTAGGAATTTAGATTAAGTTTTTCCTTTTATGATAAATTTATGAGTAATTTTGAACTATTCAGCATGTGATTTCCATTAATAGTAATATTTAGTATTTAATAAATTGAAGGCATTGGTTTTCTCCCGGAATTGTGTAGTTCCTGACTTAATGTTGGTTAATATTATTGGCCACGTGGATCATGAGGTATCAATATTGATGTTAAGGAGTAAACTCTGTCACTGTGATACCAATAGTCAAAATATTATTTACTTGGAGGTTTAATATGTTGCTATTAGGAATTGTATGGAATTTCACCTTAGTTAGGTGGACTCACACGTGGTCCTTTTGTGATATGTATTTGGATTTTGGAGGAAAATCTCCAATTTATGAAATTTGGTATAAATTTGTCCTAAATAATAAAAAATTCTCTGATGAATTACCTCTAAATAATGTGAATAGTATATTTAGGAAGACTTACTTTTGAGATCGGGATATATGTGGATATAGATTAAATTATTATAAAATATTATATAATTGTCAAAACTCCACATGGAAAAATTTTTAACTTTGTCACACTTTAATCACTATAGATTTTAAAACACGTCTTACTATATCAACTTTTAATTCGAGAATAAATCGAATGTTACCAAGTAAGATGATCATAAGTAAAGTGCGTAATTAAAGAATTTAATAAGTGCGCAATTAATTTCCAATGAGACATTAATGATAAAAAAAATGCAATTGGATTTACGTTTGTGGAAAAAAGACAAAAGTATTTCTGCAAAAAAAAAATGAGATTGATATTCAGTAATGTGTATGATTTGATACATAATCTTACGCACATATGTATATAAAAAGCGTGAGAACTAAAATAAGATGTAAAAGAAAAATAAAATATCTAGCATGCGAGTTACATGGGGAAGGATACCAATCCATAGTGTTTGAAAATGTTTAAATTTATTTGGAGTTAAATTTGTAAAAATGTTTTGATAATTATTGTTGAACAAAAATCGTAACAAAACTGTTTCGTTTGAAAATTAATTTGATAAACGAACAGGAATCCGATTTTTCTTAATTTAGATTAAAATTTTCCTTTTTCCTGTTTCTGTAATTGGGATTAAGAATGATCATATTTGTATATTTGAAATTTATTACAACAATTTTTATTAACAATAATTAAAACAACGTGTGGCACGACCCACGTAAGCCGGGCAAATACAGATTAACGCTTTAAATCCGATGTGTGATATTTCCCTACATATTTACCATTCATATCTTCAATATCGTACAGATTATTTCCAATTTTTCTCTTAATCCTACATTTTATAAACTTGGGCAAGAATTTTCTATTAATATGCTTGGACATATCGCTTAATAAGTGGTTTTTTCTGAATACGATTTCGTCCTTTTCAAATTCGATGTGCCTACTTCTGAGATTGTAGGTTTTCATAGCCTTCGTATGTGAGACATTTAAATTTTCACGCAGTCTTTCTCTAAGTTTTGCTAGCTTATCAGATCGATCAATAACATTGAAATCCTCGCCAGGTATGCAACCAAGTTTATCCAAAATTTTATAGGTGGATCCGTGCTGGATCATATTTTGGCCGAATACGGCAAAATATGGAGAACACTGAATCGAGGTGTGAAAATCGCTACGTAATATGCTCAAAATTTGGGGGATATATCTGTCCCAATCCCTATGGTCCTTGTGATCCTGTAGAAAACACCTAATCTTCGTTACGATTTCACGATTTACACGTTCGGACGCATTCGAATGGGGAGCGTAAAAACCTGTGGTTACATGATTAATCTCGTACATTTCAAAAAACTCTCTCATATCTTTGGACACGAATTGCTTGCCATTGTCACTATGAACGTACCTAGGCACTCCAAATGTAGGAAACATTTCCGTTTGAAAAAACAAAATAACATTTGCGGTAGTTGCGGATTTCATAGGTTTCAGAAAAACGAATTTCGTTAAATGGTCTACACATATGAATATAACCGAATTCTTGACTTTGGTAAACGGATATGGGCCGAGAAAATCACAATACCATCTCTCGAATGGTCTATTGGAGATAAACTGATTGCCCATGGTTGGCCTAGAAACTTGGTTTGTGGACTTAATGCTCTTACACACGTCACAGTTATTGACATATTGCTTAATGTCATTTGACATCGATGGCCAAAAGTACTTATTGCGAATCCTAGATAAGGTTTTGACAAAACCACCATGGCAAGAGGAATCTGAATTATGTGCTAATTCTATTACTTTCTGAGTGAGAGATTTTGGGACCCATATTCGCCAAAGAGTGTCTTCTTCGTTTTCAACACCATGTCTAAAATGTACACGTTTTAAAACAACATTATCTGATATACGAAGATCAGGCAAAGACTCTTTATTTTCCGTAATGGTTTTCTTAATATCTTGATAATCGCTATCATCAAATTCTGCAGAGGTTAATTCGATTTCACAAAAAGGGGATATAGAATCTAGCTCGTCTACCTCAATTCTCGACAAACAATCTGGCACTGTATTTAGGGTTCCCTTCCTATGCTCAATCCTGAAATCAAAACGTTGTAGCTTTAAGCTCCAACGCGCCAATCTTCCGCTAAGGTCTTTTTGTGACATTAGCCACTTAAGGGAAGAATGGTCCGTAATTATACGGAATGGTAGCCCCTCAATATAAGCCCTAAACCTATTCACACACACAATGGCCGCCAAGCATTCAAGCTCCGTCACCGTATAATTCTTTTGTGCACCATTCAATTTCTGGGACACATACGCGATGGGATGTTCCCTACCCTGATCGTCGCATTGGAATAGCACACCTCCAACACCTATTTTCGACGCATCACACTGAATGACAAACTCCCTGTTAAAGTCTGGTTGTGCAAGGACAGGGGCAGTAGAAAGAGCTAGCTTTAGATTTTCAAATGAAGTTTTTGCGGCTTCTGTTAAGCTAAAAGGTTTTTGAGTCTTTTTTAAGCAATCAGTCAGGGGACCTGATATATCTGCAAAGTTATTTATAAAACTTCTATACCAATTAGCCATTCCGACAAATCTTCTTAGTTGTTTTGGCGTTTTTGGTAATGGGAAGTTCCTAATCGCGTCAACTTTTTCTGGGTCTACTTTAAGACATCCTTCACCTACGATATAACCCAAATAACGAATTTGTTTTTGACAAAATTTGCTCTTGGAGACGTTTATGGTTAGTTTTGCCTTTTTAAGGCACAAGGCCACTTCAGATAAGAGTTCAATATGTGATGAAAAATCCGAGCTGCAGACCAATAAGTCGTCCAGGTAAATAAAAACATTTTCCCGCAACCGTGAAGGTATTACCTTGTCCATAAGACGACTCATTGTCTGTGGACCATTACATAGACCAAACGGCATATATTTGTAATGATACAAAGGCTTGCCGGGAATAACAAACGCAGTTTTCTCTTTTGAGGTCTCAGACAGACGAATTTGCAGAAATGCGTCCTTTAAATCTATACCGCTTATGTAAAAAGTGTCTTTAAGCCTACTGAGCAATCCATTAATGTGGGGTAAGGGGTAGGAATCTTTCTTGGTAACAGCGTTAAGCTTTCTAGAGTCGATGCAGAGTCTTATCTTCCCTGGTTTCCTTACGAGAACTGCAGGAGAACACCAGGGAGAGTTTGATTCTTCGATAACACCCATATTGAGTAATCTTTCGATTTCTGCGTACGCTTCTTCTTGTCTAGGTGGAGACAAGGGGTAATGTTTACATTTTATTGGTGTGGCGTCACCAGTATCAATATGGTGTTCGAGCAAATCGGTACAACCCAAGCCAAGAACCTCAAATGATGGAAATTTTGATATTGTTTTCTCTAAGATCAATTTCTGTTCTGGTGTGAGATCGTGAAAATTATCATTCGATTCTGAATCACATACAACTTCCGAAATATTTGGACTAGTGGAAGAAACAGGAATTATGTCAGGGGCAAGTGCGAAATCTCGCCAAAAATTTACACCAAAATATGCCTCTTGACTTAATGTTGGTACTAAGTAGAATGAAATATCTTTCTTGACACCCTTAAAAATAACTGGCAATTTACAAAAACCGATTACATTTTGCCTGGCACCATTGGCAGTGCGAAGTGTAGAATCTAGATTCCTATAGGAAATGTTATTTCTTTCCAAAAATGATAAGCAATCTTTGCCCAATACTGAGACGTTGGCCCCAGAGTCTAGGAGACCAACTAATGTTTCATCCAGTATTCTAACCCTGGCAAAAGGCCTATCATCGGAGCCGTGAATTATTGATGACTCTAACATTTTACGAAAATACCGACGCTTTTTATAGCGTATTCTACATTTCATTATCTTAAGGCTTGGTTTATTAAGAAGAGTTTTATTTAAGGGAATAAAGGGCAAATTATCACTACAAAAAGACCTTTGAGACGTTTTAGTTTGTGTAGAAATAGTATTTGTTGAAATTAAGTTTGTTTTTGAATTAGCAAGTAAGGTTTTAGAAATATCAGGGAGATTTAAATTACTACTCCTATTGGAGCTTAAGTCGAACTCGGGGTATGAGGGGGTGGACGAGTGTCCCCGGTCGCCAGTTCGCCCACTTTGCGATTTCCCTGCAAATTGTGCTTATTTGGACAATTAGGTGTAAATACACCTTTGTAACCACATTTAAAGCAAAAGGGTTGTTTAATTTCTTGGGTACAATAAATATATGAGTGGCCAAGTGACATGCAATTCCAACACTTTATGTTAGAATAATCATATCTAATTCTTCTATTAGAAACTTGAATCGCATCAATTTGTGGATCTGTGCCTTCCGAGTCCTCTTCATCAGAGAGCGGAAGATTTATTTCGTTAACATTTCGAGAATTCGCTGTATTTGGGTTTTGAAACTTAGTCTCCCTAATAACTTTCTCAGCTTTGCGAGCAGTGTCTCTAAACTCATTCAGATTCTGCGTTTCTGTGTTAAATAGTAAAAATCTAAGATTTGAGTTTATGTTTCTTTTCATTATCTCAATTAAAGTTACATCTGGTAATGGGTTCTGCAAACGCAAATTCATGGAAACTATAACCGAATGGAAATCGTCATAGCTTTCCTTAAATTGTTGTTTACGCAACGAAATCTTTAATAACACATCATGGTCTGATTCCAAATGACCGAACTCTTTGGTAAGGGCTTGTCTTAAAAGTGGATAAGTTACATTTCTATTTTGCTTTGTAAAAAGCCAATACCACTCCTCTGCTTTGCCCTCCAACAGAACATGAAAGTTCGATAGAAGATGGTCATCAGGGCATCTGGATCTGGCATAAAGTGTTTCCACTTTAAACAAAAAGTCTGAAACAGATCCAGATCCATTATAAGTTATCTTCCACTTCTCAAGTTTTATGTTAGTTTCACTATTAGCAGAATATCTGCTCTGGTTATCCGAAGGACGATTACTATTGGAAACAGGAGTATTTGACTCCGTAAAATTTGTGAAAAACTCTGGTTGTCTGTTGACATTTGATGTAGGAACACTACCAATTTGAGCTATACTAGCTCTTATTGACGTTAACTCTTTCCTAAATTCCTCTTGAGTATTTCTCATTGTTTGCTGCATTAAGGCAATTAATGAGTCAAGTGAAGATGCGGAATTATTCGGGACTAAAGGAGCGTTATTGCTCGGAAGAGAAAACTGTTCATTAACCGGATTCATTGTTGGTTCTACGGGAGCTCTTTCACTACAAGAAATGTTAACGTGTGGTTCTGAAGCGGAGTTTTGATTACTAAGAAGTTGTATGTCCTGAAATAATGTCGATGACGGTAAGCTATTTGAACTTTGTGGCCTATGAATCTGTTGTGTAGGTGGTTGTCTATTTGCTGGAGAATGAACTACTCTGGGTTTCGGACTACTTGTACTAGACTGTAATTCTGTAGATACATTATTTCTTGTAGCAGAAGAACCTCGACCTTGTCCAAATGAACTATTTCTATTACCTCTTGAAGAATTTCTAGGTTTCCATAGCAAATCAAAAAAAAATCTAACAAAAATCTCAGAAACTAAAATTACTTGACGAAAATCTAATAAAATGGAAAACTTTTGTCTAAATCTATTTATATTCCTAAAATAAGCGATATGATTTTATTCTGTAAATAAGAAAAGCAGGCAAAAAACGATATGTAAAAGTATTCAAAAATCAATTTTATGTTAATTCTGGGAAGAATATACCTTAACAAATGTAAAATTTTTGCAAATATAAGTCATGTTTAAAATAAATCAGAAGTGCTTCGTATTTATATTAAAAAACATCGGACTACTTCCTTTTTATATATATACAAAATATTAAAATGTATCAGAAATTTCTATCTACAACATCAAGAAATTTTTATTATAATCTCAATAATGGACTTGAAAGAAATTAATAACACATAGTTCTTGTCTTCATTTAATGCAACTTAGACTGAACTTAATTAATGATTCAGAATTAGGACTCTTAAATGGAAAACAAGATTTAAAATAGGTTAAAGATAAATATTTTATATGCACTTCCCATAGCACATTTAGATTCAGAACTATTGTGTTCATAAGAATGCTAAGACTTCTAAGGATAAAATGTATATAAAAGGTGTTGTTATTGTAAATGTAAATAATCTGTTTAACCTGATTTAATCTATATATTTTGATGTGTTCACTTTCAAATTGTCTTATTGTCTTTTGCTAGATCTAAGAGAAATATATTAATATAGTTATTTTTTTTTTTTTAATTAGATTATTTTCTACAGTACCCTTAAATTGGCCTTTACGTTGAGCTTATCTAAGCTTTACGTTGGGCCTTATCGAGGGCCTTTTCGTTGGGCGCCATATATGTTACGCTCGGCTAGTATTTGTTAATAATAAAAATTGTTGGCTTTTACATTTTTTTAACCGAAATGGACAATAGTGGTTAAGTGGCATGAAGATGATGTTCCCTGCTAGCTATTTGGTAGAAGTAACTCTTAACCCATATCCCGAAAGCGTAAGCATATAACATACTCATGTCATGCCTTAAAAATACCACAGAGTATGCAAAAATCTTGAATAAGTCTAAATACTTAGCAAAAGAATAACAAATATTTGAAAAGAACAAACTGAACCATGACGAGATGAGATGTCATGTAGGGTACAATTCTCCCACCCAATTTGTAAACACCTTGACAGAAAGATTACCCTTAATTTTAATTCTGTCCCTAATAAAACATGACTTTTACTTACATATTTTTACAATTTGTTTTGGCTATCCTTCCCATTTAAAAAAAAAATGTTAATGATGATTCATTTTACGCAATTCAACATATTTAATTTATTGAAAAAAAAGTAAAGTAAAGCAAAAAAAAAAATAATATATATAATAATGATATTCTACGCAACCATAAATATGTATGAAAGAATGTAAAATCATTACTCAAAGAGAAAAATGATCAGAAGTAATAAAGAAATGGAAAGAAATTAAAATTACTAATCAATACGCATGGGGACAAAGTTGAAACGGACCGACGGACAGATAAAATATAATAAGTAATTAATACTCTTAAATAATAATTCTTTTACTTGTTACTCACAAAATCATTTAGTAATGATGTTCCAATTCATGTTGTCTCTTTGATGTTGGGCCCAGCAATCAGGAGTACACGATGAAGTTGTTGTTGTTATTAATATTTAAAAATACATTACAATGATTTTGAGATTATGAATGAAAAATAAACATGAATTAAAATATTAAAGTGACAAAAAAAATAAAAAAAATAGAGTACGATAAAAATAAGCAAAAGATATTTTAATACACTAATGAAAAAATGTTAGTAGATTCCATTTAACATTTTTTTCCATGGTATCAAAATATGAAAATTAAAATTAAATATTTACATTTATGCTTTTGAATTTAGATTAATAGGAAATATAATTTAGATTAACGTTTTAATACGATTAAATTAATTTATAATTTGGTCTCTAAATTCAAGTATAATAATTATAATCTATAATTTTACATTCGATTTAAATTTAGTTTAATTGATAAATTTTAACAAGAGTTTTTAGAAAAAAAATAATTATAATATAGATTGCATATAAATGTTAAGAATTACTATAAGTTCAAGAAATTTGCAACAATGTTTAATTTAAAGACATTATGTTCATTTTAAGTAGTTTTAATAGATTTTAGGAAGAGTTTTAGTAATTTTTATATAAATTTAGATGCAATTTAGATTAGGTTTTTAGAAATATTTGAATGTGCAATATAATTAGTAAGTGTTTTAATAACTTTTAACAAATTTGAAGTGCAGTATAGATTTAAGGTATTTTAATGTACATATTTAGGCCAATTTAGATTTTTAGGAACTTTTTCTGTTTTTAGGAAATTTCTAGGTGTAATAATTGTTAATGTAATTCAATTAAATTTTCTAGACAATTTAAGATTAATTTTTTTTGGATTACAATGTGATTTTCTTTGCAAATTTAAGTTAAATATTCAATTCTAGGAATTTAGGTTAAGTTTTTCCTTTTATGATAAATTTATGAGTAATTTTGAACTATTCAGCATGTGATTTCCATTAATAGTAATATTTAGTATTTAATAAATTGAAGGCATTGGTTTTCTCCCGGAATTGTGTAGTTCCTGACTTAATGTTGGTTAATATTATTGGCCACGTGGATCATGAGGTATCAATATTGATGTTAAGGAGTAAACTCTGTCACTGTGATACCAATAGTCAAAATATTATTTACTTGGAGGTTTAATATGTTGCTATTAGGAATTGTATGGAATTTCACCTTAGTTAGGTGGACTCACACGTGGTCCTTTTGTGATATGTATTTGGATTTTGGAGGAAAATCTCCAATTTATGAAATTTGGTATAAATTTGTCCTAAATAATAAAAAATTCTCTGATGAATTACCTCTAAATAATGTGAATAGTATATTTAGGAAGACTTACTTTTGAGATCGGGATATATGTGGATATAGATTAAATTATTATAAAATATTATATAATTGTCAAAACTCCACATGGAAAATTTTTAACTTTGTCACACTTTAATCACTATAGATTTTAAAACACGTCTTACTATATCAACTTTTAATTCGAGAATAAATCGAATGTTACCAAGTAAGATGATCATAAGTAAAGTGCGTAATTAAAGAATTTAATAAGTGCGCAATTAATTTCCAATGAGACATTAATGATAAAAAAAAATGCAATTGGATTTACGTTTGTGGAAAAAAGACAAAAGTATTTCTGCAAAAAAAAAATGAGATTGATATTCAGTAATGTGTATGATTTGATACATAATCTTACGCACATATGTATATAAAAAGCGTGAGAACTAAAATAAGATGTAAAAGAAAAATAAAATATCTAGCATGCGAGTTACATGGGGAAGTATACCAATCCATAGTGTTTGAAAATGTTTATATTTATTTGGAGTTAAATTTGTAAAAATGTTTTGATAATTATTGTTGAACAAAAATCGTAACAATATGTCTGTATTCTCTCTCCGGTGCTGTTGCTATCTCAACAGATGTCACTGGGTGATGTGAAAGAGCAACTCATGCTGGATTCCCGAACCCGTTGATCTCTTATTCTTCGCATAGTAGAGCGCCAGTATATGTTGGGAAATTTTCAGGTTGACACTTGGTAGTTGCCTGTCATTCCGTAGATCGTTCTTTATGGTCTGAGAATGGAACTGAAGAAATTGGTGAACCATCAGGAAAGACTTCTCTGCCCCACAGGAGACTAGTACTGATTTAGTAGACCCTTTTACTTCAGGTGCTGTTGCCATCTCAACAGGATTCATATTGTTTCATGCTATGCGACATATGGTTGAGGTCAACTATTCGGGGCAATTTTAAATAATACAATCTTTCATGACATCATAAGGGTGGTTACCTTCCGGTATACCGTCTTTCCGCAACGGGCTACTATGGCAAGAGATTAGATAGCTCGAGTTCTTCAACAAAGTGCTTGTACATGGAACGGCTTTGCCATGTACAAAAATTACCGCCGGAGTTCTTCATAGAAGGAATCGGGAGCGCGTGGTAGACCGTCTCTAGTCAGCCCAGTGGATGAAAAAGACCACCGTAAAATAAGGCCGTCAAGGCAGGTGTTCACATTAAGCACACGACATTCATGTCCGTCTGTGTGTCCATGTAAACCTTATGCGCACGCTACAGGTCACAATTTTAAAGATAATTTGATGATATTTGCAAAAGCCATGGCCGACTTTAGATTCTCACTTATTTTTTATGTTGATGTATGAGTATCTTCTCTATGAACTTATTTTAGAGCAGGCATCTATAGAGAGTAAAAAATTAGCTTCTTGATAAGTTTCGAAAGATTTTTTATTTGTTAGAATACGCATGTGTAAAAGCATCAGAACATAAGAGGGAGGAGATTTTTACCGATATCAGTAGAAAGTATCCATCTTATTAGTGTTCTCTGAGAAACTGTTTTAGAGCAGAGAGATAGATTGAATGATTTCGTAAGGAGACATTAGGTCTTGATGGGTCATATGGCAGATTTCCATAGAAGTTCTTAAAGGCATAAATAAATTGATATTAATACGATATGAATGATTTCACTATGCAAACTTGACTCTAAGTTACAATTAATATTATTCATAATCATTTATCAAAGGTTTATGGAACAAATTTGTTTGTAAACCATTGATAAATCATTAATAGTTTCTGATATAATTTTGTTTAATATCTCATTATATATTTGTCTAAAAGATACCGAAACTTTTTTAGTGAAAGTAGTTGTGAAAGTTCTTCCCATTAATTTAGTTCTTAATAAGAAAATTATAAGCAAAACCTTGCTTTCAATGACTCATCTGATAAATTTATAACAATTTTAAAATTCAGTCTAGTTATCCTTGTATCTCTACTAATTAAGGCCATTACAAAAGGCCCATTTACTGCCTGATTTTCCCTAGAGTTTTAAAACATTAAATAAATATCAGTGTGAATAAAAGTGGAGGAAAGTAGTAGCATAAAGACAGAAATACATAATAAAAAAATAAACAATTTAGAAATTCTGTTGTAATTTAATTACGTTGTAATTTATTATTTATATTTTTTTTTTGTGTTATAAAGGGACTGACTGAATATTTAAATACAGGTACCAACACAAAAATATACGCCCAACTCATACATAGAAATTCACTTATTTAAAAACATACTTAAATTTCAGAGAATAGATAGTAACAAAATAATATTGTATTCAAATTTTATTCATATTATTCATTTACTTCATAAATTTGTGCACTGAATATTTTGTCAAGGAAAATGTAATAGACTTTATTTATACCCTGCGACCTCGTAGTAGGTTTTGTAATATAAGACCATGGGGAGGTTAAGTGACATTAACCTACCTCACTATGTCACAACAATTCAAGTATAACAGTCACCTGTTCTGTCAATCCACTTGTCAGATACTACTAACAAATTACTTATCAAGTATTAAAATTGATTTGAAAGTGAATTTGCACATTACTGATAGTTTTGAAGTAATTTTACAAAATCATATCCAAAAACGTTATTCTCTTAATTTTAGTATATTTACCATTTACCTCCCTATGGCAATTTCTATTACAAAATTTAATATATATTTTCTATATTATATAAGTTCTCCAGAATACTAATGTGCAGCTTTAATAAATCAAAACTTTCCAAAAACGTGTGTGTATTTAATATTTCATTTTCAGTTGAACTCATTAATGTTTAATATTGTTTAAGATAAATAACAATAAATTTTATTTATACAAACATTTGTTCACCCACTAATAATACAAAAACAAATATATTTATTCATCTCTCATACTCAGGCAATCAGTCAAATACACACGTAAATATTACGTATGTAATATGTGCTGCCAAGGGTTGTGATAACCCATTAGTTTAATAAAGAGTTAATATAACCCACTACTAACTAGATTCGAGTTTACGTATTTATGGGTCATTAGCCACATACTTACTTAAGTAATTTTTGTAATACATAAAGCACTTTATTTCCTTCAAGTAATCAAGAGTGATCGAGAAAAAGTTAATCGGTTATTTTGAGTTACTAAATAATCTCAATAATTTAATTCTCTAACATATTAATGCTTTAATTCCTAATTTATAACAAAGTTTTAAATTAAAACAATTATGTACACGTAAATAAAAAGTAACATTCCAAGTTTCAGTTTTAAGTTCTAGTTCAATCACGCCAAACTGACGGATCCTTTTTGCATGTGTTCTCATGTTCTATATACAAAAGTATCCTTCATTCTGTTTTTTTTTTTTTTTGGTTTACACCTTGAAGGTTTGTTTTACTTTTCTGTTTTATTTGTATTTGGTTTGATTTTGCTTACTCCTTTACTTTCACTGTCTACATAGATATGTACGTATGTATATGTGTATGATTTTTCCACGTGTTTGATACATTTTTCTGCCACATGTTTTATTTATATTTATTTTATTTTATTCCCCAAAAATTTTTGCCATGTGCTTTTATGAACAAATAATATACACATGTATGTATGTCTCCCGATTTATTTGCTCAACAACAAGTTTGAAAAAATTTCGATTTTAATAATATTATAACGAGCAGCCAGATGTGCAGTAAAGGGAGTTTTATATGTTGGCAGTATTTTTACTCAAAATAAAATGAAATTGCCAAAATAGGACTATATATACAAATTTAAAGTATATTCCATATTTTATTACTACTTTAAATATTTAATACAGTTACCTAACAAAATACTTAAAATTTGTTGACGAGAATATGATATTTACATATGTATAGCAAGTAAAGTTCATCAGATTTGAGCTAAAACAGAACTAGAACTGAACTAGAACTGAACTAGAACTGAACTAGAACTGACTAGAACTGAACTAGAACTGAACTAGAACTGAACTAGAACTGAACTAGAACTGAAACTAGAACTGAACTAGAACTGAACTAGAACTGAACTAGAACTGAACTAGAACTGAACTAGAACTGAACTAGAACTGACTAGAACTGAACTAGAACTGAACTAGAACTGAACTAGAACTGAACTAGAACTGAACTAGAACTGAACTAGAACTGAACTAGAACTGAACTACTAGAACTGAACTAGAACTGAACTAGAACTGAACTAGAACTGAACTAGAACTGAACTAGAACTGAACTAGAACTGAACTAGAACTGAACTAGAACTGAACTAGAACTGAACTAGACTGAACTAGAACTGAACTAGAACTGAACTAGAACTGAACTAGAACTGAACTAGAACTGAACTAGAACTGAACTAGAACTGAACTAGAACTGAACTAGAACTGAACTAGAACTGAACTAGAACTGAACTAGAACTGAACTAGAACTGAACTAGAACTGAACTAGAACTGAACTAGAAACTGAACTAGAACTGAACTAGAACTGAACTAGAACTGAACTAGAACTGAACTAGAACTGAACTAGAACTGAACTAGAACTGAACTAGAACTGAACTAGAACTGAACTAGAACTGAACTAGAACTGAACTAGAACTGAACTAGAACTGAACTAGAACTGAACTAGAACTGAACTAGAACTGAACTAGAACTGAACTAGAACTGAAACTAGAACTGAACTAGAACTGAACTAGAACTGAACTAGAACTGAACTAGAACTGAACTAGAACTGAACTAGAACTGAACTAGAACTGAACTAGAACTGAACTAGAACTGAACTAGAACTGAACTAGAACGACTAGAACTGAACTAGAACTGAACTAGAACTGAACTAGAACTGAACTAAACTGAACTAGAACTGAACTAGAATTGAACTGGAACTACGTTTGAAGGACAATGTGTAGAAAACTGGAACCTCTTATTTTCTTAAAAAAATATTTTTTCCTTTTATTACCAGCAGACATTATTTGTTATTTACGTCTTTTGAAGTATTTTTCCATAATTATGCAAACTCTTTTGACTATTTTGTATTTATTTTTTTTTTTTTTGTATTAAATCAACCATTTCTCAATGGAATATTAAAAATTCATAAGAATTTAAGTTTTTTCCTTTTTGTTTGATGTAAGCTTATGTGTATGTATGTATTTTGTAAAATATTTCTTTCAAGCTGTTTAATATTCCAAGACATAATGTTTCGATCAAAGTCATTAATGTTAAATATAATAATTTCGAAATTGTAATTTGAAATGTTAAATGTTACGACTTTGAACATATTGAGACTGACTAACTGTCTGTCTATATGTAAACCAGTATGTTTTCAAATTATACATATAACCCAGTAAACGAACGCTTGAAAAAAATATGTTTTCAGTTTTTTTGATAAAATTTATTTTTATGGCAATTTAAAGTTGAAATCAAAACCAGAATATTTGCTGGTATACATTGTCTAACACAATTGTATTTATTTAACCTTGAACAGAGAATAACAAGAGAAAAAAGTTACAAATTCAAAAGTCGAAGTCAGTTTGAAATGATTAGCATTAACAATGTTACAACAAATAGACGAAATGATATGGATACTTTAATACAAAATGCAATTTGAATTGTATTGAAAATTATACAATTTATATGTAATGTTAGTAGGACTTTAGACAAAATTCAACAATTATATTGAAAATATGGTTAAAGGCAAAATAAATTGTTAAATGTTCGATTGTTAATGGGCCTTAAATTTACATACACAAAAGAAGAATTTATTAGGTTTTGTTTGATGTAATAGAATTTTCAAAGATTTTAATTAGTATTGATTCAAATGTATAAATCATACAAAGTTAAATTTAATAAGACAAGCTTTTTATCGTCATATATTTAAAAACAGTCGTGCCACAAAAATTTAATCTCAAATTTTGCTTTACTAGTAATGCTATACTTTTTCTCCTCTATAAGATTTTCAAAGGAAAACTATACTGCCTCTGTAACTATTTTAAACTATTTAAATTTCTTATTTTCCTTAAACCTAAGTCAACTTATTTAATTCTTCTTTAGTTGCCTCAAAATTATATTTCAATGTCATTGGTTGGTTAAAAAATTCGACTTTTGTAAAGTTTTTTTTTTTTTTTTTTTTTTTTTGTTGAAATTAAAGACTTTATACATCCTCCTTTCTTTATTGACCCCCAGATTTCAGATTATATACGCATATATATATGTATATTAATTTTTTCGTTCTCCTTAAAATAAACTTCTTAACAAATCAAGAACTTCATTTACTAATACTTTTTTCACTAGAAGCGAGCTTACAGAAACAGAAAGCACATTCTTTAGTTGAAACTTTCTTTGCGAAAAAGATTTGTTGTATAATAGTGCTTACTTACTGATACACCATTGAGCTTAAGGACTCTATCCTTCAAGTAAGACTTCCTAAAGTGCACATAGGAGCAATATAAAATTTTTATAAAGTAAAAAACCTTTTAGAAATATTTTTCAAAACTGTTCAGTTCTAGTTCAGTTCTAGTTCAGTTCTAGTTCAGTTCTAGTTCAGTTCTAGTTCAGTTCTAGTTCAGTTCTAGTTCTGTTCTAGTTCAGTTCTAGTTCAGTTCTAGTTCAGTTCTAGCTCAGTTCTAGTTCAGTTCTAGTTCAGTTCTAGTTCAGTTCTAGTTCAGTTCTAGTTCAGTTCTAGTTCAGTTCTAGTTCAGTTCTAGTTCAGTTCTAGTTCAGTTCTAGTTCAGTTCTAGTTCAGTTCTAGTTCAGTTCTAGTTCAGTTCTAGTTTAGTTCTAGTTCAGTTCTAG
Source organism: Lucilia sericata (assembly GCF_015586225.1). Lineage (NCBI taxonomy): Eukaryota > Metazoa > Arthropoda > Insecta > Diptera > Calliphoridae > Lucilia > Lucilia sericata. The sequence continues at coordinate 89,405 of NW_023995009.1, forward strand.
TTCAGTTCTAGTTCAGTTCTAGTTCAGTTCTAGTTTAGTTCTAGTTCAGTTCTAGATCAGTTCTAGTTCAGTTCTAGTTCAGTTCTAGTTCAGTTCTAGTTCAGTTCTAGTTCAGTTCTAGTTCAGTTCTAGTTCAGTTCTAGTTCAGTTCTAGTTCAGTTCTAGTTCAGTTCTAGTTCAGTTCTAGTTCAGTTCTAGTTCAGTTCTAGTTCAGTTCTAGTTCAGTTCTAGTTCAGTTCTAGTTCAGTTCTAGTTCAGTTCTAGTTCAGTTCTAGTTCAGTTCTAGTTCAGTTCTAGTTCAGTTCTAGTTCAGTTCTAGTTCAGTTCTAGTTCAGTTCTAGTTCAGTTCTAGTTCAGTTCTAGTTCAGTTCTAGTTCAGTTCTAGTTCAGTTCTAGTTCAGTTCTAGTTCAGTTCTAGTTCAGTTCTAGTTCAGTTCTAGTTCAGTTCTAGTTCAGTTCTAGTTCAGTTCTAGTTCAGTTCTAGTTCAGTTCTAGTTCAGTTCTAGTTCAGTTCTAGTTCAGTTCTAGTTCAGTTCTAGTTCAGTTCTAGTTCAGTTCTAGTTCAGTTCTAGTTCAGTTCTAGTTCAGTTCTAGTTCAGTTCTAGTTCAGTTCTAGTTCAGTTCTAGTTCAGTTCTAGTTCAGTTCTAGTTCAGTTCTAGTTCAGTTCTAGTTCAGTTCTAGTTCAGTTCTAGTTCAGTTCTAGTCTAGTTCAGTTCTAGTTCAGTTCTAGTTCAGTTCTAGTTCAGTTCTAGTTCAGTTCTAGTTCAGTTCTAGTTCAGTTCTAGTTCAGTTCTAGTTCAGTTCTAGTTCAGTTCTAGTTCAGTTCTAGTTCAGTTCTAGTTCAGTTCTAGTTATGTCTAGTTCAGTTCTAGTTCAGTTCTAGTTCAGTTCTAGTTCAGTTCTAGTTCAGTTCTAGTTCAGTTCTAGTTCAGTTCTAGTTCAGTTCTAGTTCAGTTCTAGTTCAGTTCTAGTTCAGTTCTAGTTCAGTTCTAGTTCAGTTCTAGTTCAGTTCTAGTCAGTTCTAGTCAGTTCTAGTTCAGTTCTAGTCTCAGTTCTAGTTCAGTTCTAGTTCAGTTCTAGTTCAGTTCTAGTTCAGTTCTAGTCAGTTCTAGTTCAGTTCTAGTTCAGTTCTAGTTCAGTTCTAGTTCAGTTCTAGTAGTCAGTTCTAGTTCAGTTCTAGTTCAGTTCTAGTTCAGTCTAGTTCAGTTCTAGTTCATTTTCAGTCAGTTCTAGTTCAGTTCTAGTTCAGTTCTAGTTCAGTTCTAGTTCAGTTCTAGTTCAGTTCTAGTTTCTAGTTCTAGTTCAGTTCTAGTTCAGTTCTAGTTCAGTTCTAGTTCAGTCTAGTTCAGTTCTAGTTCAGTTCTAGTTCAGTTCTAGTTCAGTTCTAGTTCAGTTCTAGTTCAGTTCTAGTCAGTTCTAGTTCAGTTCTAGTTCAGTTCTAGTTCAGTTCTAGTTCAGTTCTAGTTCAGTTCTAGTTCAGTTCTAGTTCAGTTCTAGTTCAGTTCTAGTTCAGTTCTAGTTCAGTTCTAGTTCAGTTCTAGTTCAGTTCTAGTTCAGTTCTAGTTCAGTTCTTTCAGTTCTAGTTCAGTTCTTTCAGTTCTAGTTCAGTTCTAGTTCAGTTCTAGTTCAGTTCTAGTTCAGTTCTAGTTCAGTTCTAGTTCAGTTCTAGTTCAGTTCTAGTTCAGTTCTAGTTCAGTTCTAGTTCAGTTCTAGTTCAGTTCTAGTTCAGTTCTAGTTCAGTTCTAGTTCAGTTCTAGTTCAGTTCTAGTTCAGTTCTAGTTCAGTTCTAGTTCAGTTCTAGTTCAGTTCTAGTTCAGTTCTAGTTCAGTTCTAGTTCAGTTCTAGTTCAGTTCTAGTTCAGTTCTAGTTCAGTTCTAGTTCAGTTCTAGTTCAGTTCTAGTTCAGTTCTAGTTCAGTTCTAGTTCAGTTCTAGTTCAGTTCTAGTTCAGTTCTAGTTCAGTTCTAGTTAAGTTCTAGTTCTGTTCTAGTTCAGTTCTAGTTCAGTTCTAGTTCAGTTCTAGTTCAATTCTAGTTCAGTTCTAGTTCAGTTCTAGTTCAGTTCTAGTTCAGTTCTAGTTCAGTTCTAGTTCAGTTCTAGTTCAGTTCTAGTTCAGTTCTAGTTCAGTTCTAGTTCAGTTCTAGTTCAGTTCAGTTCTTGTTCAGTTCTAGTTCAGTTCTAGTTCAGTTCTAGTTCAGTTCTAGTTCAGTTCTAGTTCAATTCTAGTTCAGTTATATAAATAGTGAACTTATTGTCAGGAAATAAAACAATTTTCTAAAAAAAATAACAAAATTATTTCAAAGAAAATTTTTGAATTAGAAATGTGTTGTAAATATTTTTGTTTTCTACCCCTATGTGCATTGTGGGTGTAAATAAATATTTTTTTTCTCCGACTGAAGGAAAAAATCCTTCTTTCGAATTGTTTTTGTTTATTTCTTTTTGGTAGCGAATAACTTTGCTAAGAAACTTTAAAATATTTCTGTTTGAAATTTCTTAAGCAATTTCTTATGGTGGCAGCAGCAGGAAGTGAACCCAAAAGTAAATGAACAGCGCACAACTACTTGTATGCTTTTGTTTTTTTTTTTCTTAATTCTTAAATACACATATCCTTAAATATCCTGAGTGAGTATGTGTTTTACAGTTTCATTTCTTTCCTTTAGTCTTTTTTTTGTCATTTCCTTAAACAAATTCTTTGAATTCCTGAGAAACACAAACACATACATATACAAAAATATTTTGGATTTTCAGTCATTTTCACACTTTTGCTGGCTGTGTAGAACACATATGTAGTAAATGGAAAGATCCTTTTTTGTGTAGTTTTATAAGTGTATGTATGTTTGTTGATTTTCCTGGTGTATTCGAAATAAATGAAGCAATCATATTATTTCCTTATAACGGAATTAAGTGAAAACTGATTTCACACAAAATTCCTGTTACTTTTATTTGAGAGAAAACAATCGCACACATGTGTGTGAATAACTAGAGAGTGTTCCGTTAAAAATCATAAGAAAATTTTAAACACTTGAAAACTAAAGAACCCTTAAAATATCCCATACATATGTGTTTCAATATTGTAAATAAACACATTAAATTTAAGAGAACGGTGGGCTGTGAGTTACAATTTTGCAAATATTGTGTATAATAGTCAATTTATTACACAATTTATAATTTTGTATAAAATTACAAAATTTAAAATTCTTACACGTTATTTGGTTGGTAGATCCAAGATTAATCATGTTAATGAAAATAAAAGATGGATTGATTTCACTTAATTTTGTAACTTAAATAGAGTAAAAAGTTTACTTTAACACCCACTGTAAAAAGCTTACAATATTATTTACATAAATGTTTATTTGTCTTATACATTTGTAAACATTTTGTGTGACCAACTGTAACTAAAAGTTTATCCATCCATCCTTTTGTAGTGTTTTTATTCATCCATTAACAAATCTAGACAAACATGTAATGTTTTTGTTTAAAAAGAGACAAGTTTTATAAAACTTAACATACAGAAGTTGTCGAATAGAAAGAAAGGGAAAAAATAAACAGTAAAGTCGCTTTTAACTGGACATTTTTATATTAAAGATAACTTTTCAATAAACTTTGAACTAATTTGTCAATAAAGTAATTCCTTATAGTAAAAAGATTCTGACCTATAGAGAGCAAGTTATTCTTTAACGTGTCTGAGGTCTATAGGTTTAGGGGTATGTAAATATTTGTATTTACTTAAGGTATGCATACATACATACATATGTATGTATGTACATATATGTACATATATGTACTTATTTACATTTACTTAGTTTATTTTATACGTAAATATTAGGAGGACCTCTTTTGTTTTAAACTTTCTTTTATATTTTAAAAATAACTAAGAAATAAAAGTTAATATTTATACTTTTTTGGGCTAACCTAATGCGCATACATTAAAGTCTATATAAACTTTTTATAGATTTTTACTTTTCATTTTATTTTGATTTTTTTTTCTCATTAGTTTCAAAAGGCCAACCCTTTTCTGTCTGGTCAATTTGTACACGTTAAATTATTCAAAAGGATAAATGTTATAAATGCCTTTAGAAGCCAAAATTCAATTTTAAAACAACAACATACATATGTATGTAGACATATGTATATGTATGTGGTACATACAACTCACTCTTATCAACTGGGATGTACAAAAATGTTGTAAATGTTGGCTGTGGATCCTGTCTATCGAATAGACTCTATACTAGAATTGTCTACTTAGAGACAAAGAACTTAAAAGCCTTCAAGACCAAAGGTCATCCATATCCCTTCCCCCCAAATTATCCCATTTCCCACTTGTAAGGTTAAGGTGGTTGGTAGCAGTGCCGAGAACCTGAATGGCTAATCCGTGGTAAAAGATGATTAGTAGCTAATAGCTCCCCTCCAGTGCTACAGCACGGGTCGGTTTTAATGTCCTAGTCTAGTCCAAGTACGCCTTCACTGCATGGATCATTTACTACTTGCCTATTAGTGGGGCCAAGGTATGAATTCCAATAATAATGACAAACAAAAACAAAATAACAAAAAGGAGAAGATTGGCTCTTTCACAGAAGACTACCTTTTAGCCTCTAGTCAAAAGAATTTGGACGCATCGTCTGGTAGTAAGAGCGCTGATCACAGCATCCTTCTACCCTCTAAAAACACTACAAGCACTCCTCAATCAGAAGCCAAGACTATCGGAGTTTGAGGAGGATTGGCTCTTCCACAGAAGACGACCTTTTAGCCTGTTTTCAAGCGACTTTAGTCTCATCGTCAGGTATCCTTTTACCCTCCAAAAACAAGCACTCCTCAATTAGAAGCCAAGACTATTGACCTATTGAGGAAAAAGACAGTACGCAGGAAGAATCAGAAAGAAATTCTCAAGTCGAAATATACCAAGGCAATGTTCATTCTTGACAAGATTGCTAATAATGCTGCAAGAAGCATCCCACATAAGCGAGACGAGGAAGATCGCATCAAATACCAAGCTGTGGTAGATGAGTATCAAAAGTATTTGGAAACCTTAACCAGCACTTATAAGAAAGCAGCCCAAAACATATAGAGGTCTAAGCGAAACCGTTCTCAGACAGAGGAAGGTAAATCCCCACCAACCACAACTGTCAGACGACCCTTCCCCTGGGACCATGTTACCTTGGGGAAATCTTGGTGTTATTGCAATATCCCGGGGAAAAGAGCTGCTACCAGTTTTCCGGGACTATAAACTGGTGATGATCAAATGTATTCTCGGCCTTTCCTTGCACCATATAATCTGGCACTACGGATGGCCAATTTCCCGCACGACTTGTCCTGGCCGGTCAGTTGGTTGAGGTTCCTTCGTGATCCACGCAGTGGCTGTGGTTTAAAACCAAATTCACGGGGAGAGAATATTAGTTTAAGGACGGAAATATCCTCTGCCATATATGTCTGCTGTTGCCATCTCAACAGATGTCACTGGGTGATGTGACAGAGCAACTTATGCTGGATTCCTGAATCCGTTGAGTATTTCTTACTCTTCGTGTAGTAGGTCGCCAGTATAGGTTGAGGAATTTTTAGGTTGACACTTGATAGTTATATGTCTTTCCGTAGATCGTTCTTTATAATCTGAGAATGGAACTGATGTAAGTTGGTGAACGATCGGGAAAGACTGATATGCTTTACTAGGAGACTAGTATTGATTTAGTAGAGCCATGTACAAAAATTGCCACCTGAGTTCTTCATAGAAGGATTCATGGCCGCGTCCCAAGTCTAACCAGTGGGTGAAAGAGACCACCGTGAAATAAGGCCGTCAAGGTAGGTGTTCACTTTAAGCACTTAGACATCTTGCCAGACGAAGTGGTGAAGGATCATTTCCTTATGGCCGTGTCAAACTGCAAAGTTTATGTCCTTTGCCCTGTAATAACAGAATGGGGTGCCCTTGAATCCAAATTAACCGAGCTAGTTATTGATCACTTACTCGCAAATAAGGATAATATGGTAAATTTTACATAAAATTTTAAATTTTACAGGAAATTTTTAAGTTAAAACAAAATATTTTACACATGTAAAGTATTTCATGTAAACGTAAATTTTTAATAAAATTCATCTTCTTGCATTTTATGAATATTTAAATCTATGATTTTATATATATATTTAAATCTTTGATTTTAAATTAATACAGAATCACTGAAAAAAAAATACGAAATCTGTGAATGAAAATTAATTTTATTTAATTGAATTTATCAATTCTATTATATGTGTTTATTATAAAAAGCATTTTATAAATTTCCTTTGAAAATGATTATGTATTTAAGTCAATTATTTTCTATGTCTGCAATGATTTTTTTTTTAATAACATTTCTTTATTTACTCATCAATAGATTGAATAACTCTATTGTATTGCGTAGAAATTATGTCAATCATTTAATGAAATTCTCCCCCCTCGTAGAGAAGAAAATAAAAAAATACACACACTCCCCGTTAAATAATATACTTAGAAAACCTTTTCAATTTAATTTTCTTATAATAATACATTTTTTTACGAAGTATTTAGTAACGCTTATTCATTACACCGAATATTGGCAAAAAGAATTCTTTTAAACCAATTACACGTAAAAAATCAGCAGTAATACCGCAAGAATTCATATGTGTATGTAGAAGAAATTATTGTGAATCGAATTAGGAAAAAGAGCCAAAAATGTATTAAAATAAATTTTACACAAAAAGCAAAACAACACCAAGTAAGGTACTTTAAAGTATTAAATTATATTAAGTAATAATTGTTTGAAGGATTCGTAATATTTTAAAGTCTTAGTAATTTATTGAGAAGTTGGAAGATTACTTACAAGTTAAAAGTAATGTTGTCATTAGTCTGCATCATTCCGCAATTTAAACAGTCCCATTTAGTAGGATAAATTTAACACATAACTCCTTTAAAACTCTGCTCATCAACAAATTACTACCTTTGAAAAGTACATAAACACATTAATTTATTTAATATTAAAAACCGAGAAACGAATTAAAGTAGCGCAACTAATTTTACATACTCAAAAGTAATCGACACGCGTAAATGTTATTTGTTTTTTTAAATTTCTCTACTGCTTCTCGATATAATAAGTTTTCAGGCAAAAATCAATGGAAAACAAATCTTGTGCTGAATTTTCTATTGTGTTTGTACGAGCATCACTCATACGCTCGGTTTAACCATAATAACAGCGAAACAAATAGTAAATAGGAAAAATTCATTTTACATTACTTATAGCAAGAATAATGAGAAAAATGAGGAAAAATTAAACAAACGGCATGTTGAAGCTTTAAGTAGGTGGAGAAGAGATTGAAGAGCAATATTCATAGTACAACTAAATGAGTATAATTTAAGCGTGAGTGGAATAACCCGGCAGTTCGATGGGACTGTAAGGAACTAGCTACCCCACGGGGCATGTTTCCTTGATGAAAGACCCTCAATTTGATGTATTGCGCATCGCGGGTTAAATAGGTGCTACCAGTACTTCTAGTCTACCGGGACTTTAAACTAGTGATGTCACTTTACTCCTCGGCTAGTCCTTGGTATGATTTGACATGGGGTCTAACCAGAGAACCAAATAATCTGGTAATACGGGTGGCCAGTTGCCCACAGGACTTGTTCAGGCTGGTCAGTTGGTTGAGGTTCCTTCGGGATTCACGTAGTGACTATGGTTTAAACCCAAATTCGCGGGAAGAGGTTTAATGGCTGATATATCCTATACATATGCTGGATTCCTGAACCCGAACGGTATTTCTTACCGATCGTGTATTAGGGAGCCGGTATATGCTGGGGAATTGTCAGGTTAGCGTTCAGTGATTGCCTGTCATTTCGTGGAGAGATCTTTATGATCATGAAAATGGAACTGATGCGCAAATTGGTGAAAGATCTCAACAGATGACCTTGGAATTTCCTCTCAGAGATCGGTTCATGAGTTCCTGATTTATTATTTTGGGTATTTCGGGCTACCAGTGTGGTTGGGCGACATATACGGTCCACGAATGCACTGGGTTGAGGCTTTAGATGATGATAATGTTTTTAGGGACAGTACATTCCTCATAACATCAACAGGGTGTTTTCACCTGATGTTGGGTCCGCCCCTTCTATCGACTCTAACCAGTAATTTCCTTTTCTTTTGTCGGGGTTAGATTGAGCTTGCTTATGACACCTGTCCTTCCCCAACTGGGCTACTATGGCAAGATATTAGATAGCTCGAGTACTTCAGCAAAGTGCTTGTACATGGACCGGCTCAGCCAAGTACAAAAATTGACACCTGATTTCAGGGGCGATGGTAGACCGTTCTCAAGGCTACCCAGTGGATGAAGAAGACCACCGTGAAATAATGCCCTCAGGGCAGATGTTCACGTAAAGCACTTCGACATTTGTGTAAGGAACTAGCTAGGAAGTTATTTGTATGGAAAGACACTTTTCATTTGAGGAAGCATCCAGCACAACATTTTGCTTTACACAAAATTTAAAATTTTACACAAATTGTAAATTTTATACAAAATTGTAAATTTTACACAAAATTGTAAATTTTACACAAAATGTAAATTTTACACAAAATTGTAAACTTTACACAAAATTTTCAATTTTACACAAAATTGTTAATTTTACACAAAATTGTTAATTTTACACAAAATTTTAAATTTTACACAAAATTGTAAACTTTACACAAAATTGTAAATATTACACAAAATTGTAAATTTTATACAAAATTGTAAATTTTATACAAAATTGTAAATTTTATACAAAATTTGTAAATTTTATACAAAATTGTAAATATTACACAAAATTGTAAATTTTATACACAATTGTAAATTTTACACAAAATGTAAATTTTACACAAAATTGTAAATTTTACACAAATTGCAAATATTACACAAAACTGTAATTTTTGCACAAAATTGTAAATATTACTCAAAACTGTAAATTTCTAGATTACTTAAAGGTGGCGTGTCACTGTGATTCGCTATGACACACCAAGAAGTGTCATAGTGTTCTTAGATGTTGTGACAATTTTTAAAAGTATATATATAAAGGTGGCGTGTCACTGTGATTCGCTATGACACACCAAGAAGTGTCATAGTGTTCTTAGATGTTGTGACAATTTTTAAAAGTATCATAATGTCCATGGACACTTTGAAAAGTGAAATGTATTGGAAAATTTAAAAGAATTTAGGAAATTGACACTATCCCAGCAAAAACTCGGTAATGGGTTGTACTTCCATAACCTCTTACTTTTCAATGACTACTACTTACCGTCTGCATTACATAGAAGTACTCTAGTAATGGCTTTCTTATAATCTGATATAGAAGTACTTTATTTTCGGCTTTGTCATTTTGTTTGCACATTTTATTTAATTGCGTTTTAAGAATTGTGTTTTCAAAAAATAAAACAAAATTAGTTTTGTTTGTGAAAACCATTATTTGACGCGCAATAAAATAGCTAAGCAGTGGTGCAGTGCGTAGAACATTTGACTAACAAACCGAAGCCCCTGGTTCGTATTCTAGCTGGCTCTTTTTATTATTAAAAAACAAAACAACTTACTCAACAACTGTTTTGTAAGGGAAATTGCAAGTACTTCTTTAAGTCCCTATTTGTAAGCGTGCGTAGAAGTACTTGCCTCCAATGACATCACCGTGTTAAAATAATGACTTAAAATGCTAATGAAGAAGTACTGAAAAGAGGTTTTATTAGCTATTTAACTCATTACTTTTCAATGTAAGTTTTTCCTGGGATTATCCCGAAAAAAATTGCTCCCAAATTTGATATATGTTTCGTTTTGGATTCCACAGTGGGGCAGAATGGAAATTTTTTGGAAATAAATCTGGCATTTCTAAACGGCTGATCCGATCGGGATAAAATTTGGCGTGAGCGAAGCCAAGGAGTATTCGAGTTTAAGTTTTGAAGATGAACCCTGCAGATGCCCCAGGGACGGCGCTGTGGCGGCTCAAAGTAGGGTACCTACGACATATAAAATTTTTAAACTCGTGCCATTTTTTTGTTTTTCACCCAAATACAAAGATTTTTATATTTTGTGAAAGCGCTCGACGAGATCTTGAAAAAACATGCTTGGACATACTACTTATCTCTTATAATATCCGAGTTATAGGCATTTAAAAATTTAGTGATATAAAATTTACCATACCTTGGTCCGCCTTTTTTTGAATACCGGGCGTAATTTTGGACCAAATGGACTCAATTTTTTCTTGTTAGTTAGACAACAAAATTTCCAATAATATACAAAAAATTTCAGATCAATATCGTTTACAGATCCAAAAATATACGTTTTTTAATTTAAAAATTCAAAAAATTTTAGATTTTTGGCGTTTTTTTGCCAAAAATGTGTCTTAACTCTTTTATTAATAAAATAAAATTTTTATTAAGAACATATAACAATTTTATAGTTTTCTAAAAGGTATCTTTACGCAGAACGCTTTGGCGTAAAAAACTTGTCCTATTTTTTGAAAATGTTGCCACTGCGTCCTTCCGAATATGACCTATTTTTTATCAAAACTTCAACTTTGGGCGACATGTTCTAAAATCCCAAAGCTGGGATCAGAAAACTGAAAGCAGTTTTGGAAACCTCAATATGTTTTCTATTTACACCAAAAGTATTTTCCCAGCCCTGAAAGAAATGTGGACCCTATGGGCAAAAAAGTAAAAAATCCCATTTTTGGGATTTTCATTCCTATTTTTGGGAATTGCGGGATGCCCTTTGACCTTTTCAATTTTTTTTTGGCATTTTCTTATTTGAAATGACAAATTTAACAAGCGTTGAAAATTTCATTGAGTTTTGTTCATAAATAAAGATTTTGTCATATATTACATATTTGTTTAATTTCTAAAACTATGATTTATATCAAAATTTTAATAGGATCGCAGATAGCTACAACAATTTAGTCCATATTTATCCCTTAATATTATTTTTTAGTTAGATATGGAAATTCTCGACCCTTTACAAAAAATTTCAAGCCAATATCTCAATTACATTCAAAAATATGTTCATTTAAACCTGTGTCCTTTAATTTCATCTTTTTCATATTTTAGTATTAAGTATGACAGAACATACATTTGGTGTTGAATAAAATATTTGGACAATTTTTAAAAATTATTTAGTTAATTATTTTATTATAATATTGTATATAAAATAAAAAAAATTATAATTTTATTATGAGCCACGCACAACAACACCTAAATCACCCCACACAAATTACCTTTCCCGCCCACCGAAATATAAAACACAATTTAATACAATATCATCAGTTAGTATAATAGCTTTTTTTATTTGAACTGTTTATCTTAAACATAATACAATTAATTCTTACAACCTACTTATATAGTTAATTCCTAACACTACTTATTTTCTATAAAATAATCTGTCATATCGGTATACATATCCAGAAGGTAATATAAGTCCTTTAAATCTTCCTTGTTTTGAGATGATAGAGTTTCATAACAAATCCATCTTTTTCGCATAGTTGAAAGAACAGGATCAGAAGATAGAAGTAAACTATTAAAAATATCTTCATTCTGTGATTGCCTGGAGCATTTTCTTGAGCTGAATAGTTGAACATGCTTAAAATCTCGATTCCTCGCTTCCTGGGCTTCTTCTGTTAACTCTCCAAGTGGAAGAATATTCGATTCAATTATTATTTGACCATGACACAATACTTTGTGTACTGTTGGTGTTAGTTCCCTCCATGGATACAGAGATACAAGTAATTTAGAAATTTCAGATGTGTATTCCCCAAATCGATTTTCATTAATTTTATGTGTACTATTCAGTGCCATTAAAATAGTTTTAACTCTTCGAAGCAACTCCTTGTCGATTCCAGTTATTTTTGCAGTAATTTCAAAATCACGAAAAAACCTTCTCGACGTATTACCGTCATTTGTACTACCGCAACTTGAAAGTGGTTTGTCGATGTTTAATCCCATCTGAACTTTAAATTCTTCTTGGATTCTGCTTTTTTCCGCAGCTCTCAGTTCTTTCAATTCTTCATTATTTTTTGTTGATTTAGTAGGATAGTTTGTTTTTTTTTCCTGGATCGCCTTGTATGATGGTAATATATTGTGTCCTTTTTCATGCAGAGCTTTCCTTAATATTTGGTACTTATTTCGACTGAGACCCAGTTCCAACATAAGCGCTATTGCTTCCTCTTCAGTAAAATTTGATTATGATGTTGGAGTTGGTATACTTTCCACAATTCGCTTAAGTCATTTTGGTGATGCATTAGGAAGAATAGTTGCAATATGTACGACATCCATATGTTGGTTTTCCTTTTTCAGCATTTCGTTAAATGTATCAGCAATTTCCTCATTTGAGATTGAAAAAAGTTTTTGTGTGACCCTCTTTTTTTTGACCTTGAACATAAGTCTTCGTATGTCTTGCAAGGCGCTCCTGTTGATGTGTTGTAAGTTGAGATTTCCGTAGTAGTTTCCATCAACTACAAAATTTTAATCGAAATTTCTTTTGATTTCCATCCACAGACTTACTTTTTACATCAAAAAGTTTTAAAAAGTTTTCAATTTTTGATATGCCTGTTTTGTCTACTTTTCTACTATATGTAGTTTTTATATAATTTGAAATGTCTTCAATTCTTTCTGGCCCTTTTGAAGATACACTCCATAAAACGGAACACAACTCTTCGTACTTTAATGTAATCTTCATTGTAGATTTATTAAATATGGTACTTAAAATCTAAGAAGTTTACTTATATACCAATTCTTGTCATTTCCGATACAGGTATTCCAAAGTGAAAAATTACGAATTGTCTACCTATTAACATTTAGTACTATATTACTATAACCTGTAATTCATAATAGGACCTTTCAATTATAAGGATAAGCAAACAAATAGATAATAGGTAAATATAAGATTTAAATATGTTCTGTCCTACTTAATACTAAAATATGAAAAAGATGAAATTAAAGGACACAGGTTTAAATGAACATATTTTTGAATGTAATTGAGATATTGGCTTGAAATTTTTTGTAAAGGGTCGAGAATTTCCATATCTAACTAAAAAATGATATTAAGGGATAAATATGGACTAAATTGTTGTAGCTATCTGCGATCCTATTAAAATTTTGATATAAATCATAGTTTTAGAAATTAAACAAATATGTAATATATGACAAAATCTTTATTTATGAACAAAACTCAATGAAATTTTCAACGCTTGTTAAATTTGTCATTTCAAATAAGAATATGCAAAAAAAAAATTGAAAAGGTCAAAGAGCATCCCGCAATTCCCAAAAATAGGAATGAAAATCCCAAAAATGGGATTTTTTACTTTTTTGCCCATAGGGTCCACATTTCTTTCAGGGCTGGGAAAATACTTTTGGAGTAAATAGAAAACATATTGAGGTTTCCAAAACTGCTTTCAGTTTTCTGATCCCAGCTTTGGGATTTTAGAACATGTCGCCCAAAGTTGAAGTTTTGATAAAAGATAGGTCATATTCGGAAGGACGCAGTGGCAACATTTTCAAAAAATAGGACAAGTTTTTTACGCCAAAGCGTTCTGCGTAAAGATACCTTTTAGAAAACTATAAAATTGTTATATGTTCTTAATAAAAATTTTATTTTATTAATAAAAGAGTTAAGACACATTTTTGGCAAAAAAACGCCAAAAATCTAAAATTTTTTGAATTTTTAAATTAAAAAACGTATATTTTTGGATCTGTAAACGATATTGATCTGAAATTTTTTGTATATTATTGGAAATTTTGTTGTCTAACTAACAAGAAAAAATTGAGTCCATTTGGTCCAAAATTACGCCCGGTATTCAAAAAAAGGCGGACCAAGGTATGGTAAATTTTATATCACTAAATTTTTAAATGCCTATAACTCGGATATTATAAGAGATAAGTAGTATGTCCAAGCATGTTTTTTCAAGATCTCGTCGAGCGCTTTCACAAAATATAAAAATCTTTGTATTTGGGTGAAAAACAAAAAAATGGCACGAGTTTAAAAATTTTACATGTCGTAGGTACCCTACTTTGAGCCGCCACAGCGCCGTTCCTGGGGCATCTGCAGGGTTCATCTTCAAAACTTAAACTCGAATACTCCTTGGCTTCGCTCACGCCAAATTTTATCCCGATCGGATCAGCCGTTTAGAAATGCCAGATTTATTTCCAAAAAATTTCCATTCTGCCCCACTGTGGATTCCTGTTCTGGATAGCAGGCCTTCGGGGGTTTCAAAATCATCGTCATAACGTCCAAGGACCCTTTGACTTAATTTAGTGTGTCACAACGTCCATGGACATTATATATATTATTATAAGGGACATTCTTATCCCAAAACAAGTAAGAAAGTATAGTCGGGCGTGGCCGACCATATGATACCCTACACCAGTTATGAACATTAAATGTGATTTATTTTTCATAATAAAGCACTTATCTTCAATATTCCCTTGTTCCGATACATTTAAGCAATTTATGGATGAAAAACTAATTTTCTGAAAGAGGCTTTATATGGGGCTAGGGGCAAATATGGACCAATCCCGATAAAATTTTGTGAATATATTTATATTTACATAATATTTTATTGTGCTGAATTTCATCGCGATATTTGTGTTTATAAGATAATTTGGGACATTTAAGTAATTTTCTGAAGGGGACTTTGTATGGGAGCTAGGGTGTGGCCCGATCTTTATGCAATTTGGCAGGGTCATCAAGACTTCTATAAAACTTAGTTGTGCCGTATTTTATCGATATATCTGTATATTTAACATAATTATGAGCTCAGAAGCCCTTTTCGGGGGGTTCTGTTCTATGGGGGCTAGGTGAAATAATGGACCGATTTTAACCATTTTCAATAGGCTTCGTCCTTGGGTCAAATAAAACGTGCGTGCCAAATTTCATCAAATTATCTTGAAAATTGCGACCTGTACCTTGCGCACAAGGTTTACATGGACAGCCAGCCAGCCAGACGGACGGACGGACATAGCTTAATCGACTCAGAAAACGATTCTAAGCCGATTGGTATACTTTAAGGTGGGTCCAGGATGAATATTTTTGTATGTTACAAACATCAGCACAAATCCAATATACCCTCCCCACTAAAGTGGTGTAGGGTATGAAAATTGCTCCTAAATTTGATGTTTGTTGCCTTTTGGATTCCTTTAAAAAAGTATTCTGGATAGCAGGTCTTCGGCCGGACGCAAGGGTTTTAAACTCATTTTATTTAGTGTGTGTAACGTCCATTGACATTATAACACTGGATATTATGACACGCTACCCTTTAAGACAACATAATGGCGATTTAGTTCTTCTTTTTCTCAGCTTTACAAATACATACGTATCTAATGATCCAAATTTGAGTCAATGAAGTAATTAAGCATTAAAAAAAAAAAATACCATATAAAACGGTTACTTTGACTCCCTAAAGAACTGCAGGGACATTTAAGAGAATGCTGAATACACATATATGAATAAATGTGTGTACTTGTATAAATAGGTACTTGATTTTTCATTAAAATCAATGTGTTAATTAGGGTTGTTTATTTTACATTTTATTTCCGAGAAATTCCGATAAGATTAAAAGGATTAATCGAATAATGCTCTTAACTTTCACGGCTTTAGATCTAATACGTTATAATTTAACAGGGATATTAGCTTTATAAAATCCATAAAAAATTCCAAAACCACCCTAATATTCATTTGTACTATTTATTAAGCGTGTTAATATTTTGTTCATTTACACAATTTTTCTTGACGTTTATTTTCCTTATTTATTTCCGTTTCTCAATTATTCTTGAATATTTTTTTTTTCTATTTTTTTGCATTTTATTTATGTTTTATTTGTGGTGTTTTTGTCGATAAAATACATGAGAATATATAAATTGAGTATTTTGTACCATTTTCTAATGCAAACACATTCATTTGGTTTTAGCAGGAAATTGATTCCAATCAATCAAATATTTTGATTGCATTTGATTGTTCTTCTCTATTATTTATTTCTATTCTTTTTTATATCACTTTAGTGTTTCGTGATATTTATATGATCTGGAAAAAAAATCTTGTATTAAACAATGAAAGTGAAAAAATAGCTTTTTGAAAATGTAAAATTGTAAATATTACAGAAAGTTAAATATTTTATAAAAAAAAAATCTATTAAAAACAATTTTAATAGTTCTTCGTTATCTTTAAATAGTGATCCCTAGTATATTCACACAACCGTCAAGCGGTCATTCCTATATCTTTAAAGCGCCATATCACCTTTAATCTCTGCAAAAAAATTACCTATATTGAATAAATATTTAATGGGATTCATAAAAAAATTAAAATTTTTGCCATAAAATCAATTAAACAAATATTAATCACTATATATATCATTCTCATTTAATTTTTGACATTTTGCAAAACAAAAAAAAAAGACCTCTTCTCAGAAACTAAATGTCAAATGTGTGTTGTTAAAGTATTTAAAATAAAATCACTGTCATAAAAATTTAATTAAACTATTTTAGTTAGTTTAAAAAGTTCTTTTTTTTATTTTTCCTACTATTGTAGCTTATGTTGTTTTTTTTTTCTCTCTCAGCATTTTGGTAAACATATGACATTTATTTTCATTAGTAGAGTTTGTATTGTTAAATTTTTTTATTATATTGTTTTCAACTATTTAAATTAGTAAAGTGACACATAGTAAAGTTTTAAGCAAAATTTTCTTTTTTTTCTGATCTTTTTTGTTTTTAAATGAAATTAACAACAAACAACAACATTTAACTTTTTGTAAATTTATCATCATCAGCACAAGAAAGTCTCTGCAGTTTTGAAAGGTGTGAATGTATCATCTTTTAGGTAATATGTTACTTTTAACACTCTTATATTATGAGACACTCTTCCCGAAATGCAGGGATTCCACATGGAGTGATGCCAACAAAGTAAATGTGAGTGCATACAGTAGATAGTGTGGGAAATCATAAAAATAGTTTAGAGCCACATTGAGTCCACCTAAGGCGGCTTTCGCTTTAGTTGACTAAATACTACGTAATAATCAATGGACAAAACAAATTATTATGGAAAACCATAAAAATTTCATCTTCAAGATCAAAATCACGACAAAATTTAACAAAATTTGATTTTTTTTACTTTCAACATTTTATCTAAATTAGGCGTATACTTAATATATGTAATATCAATAAATCATCATCACGTATACGTACAGGTGTCTCTACAAAAGTAGTGCAGGGAAATACAGAAGGTAAAATTTTCCACTTGAAATTAAAAAATTAAAATTGTATATCGTCACCTGAAATGCAAAAGGGCGTAACAACACTTAAAATTTTTACATGACAGAGAAAAAACACCAAATAAAATGAAAACTATTGTTGCTATAAAAACGACATTTTCTTACAAGGTTTGTATCCCAACTTCAATAAAAACGTCAGACAATCTCCATTGTTGCTTTTTAGGACTTTCTGATTTGTGGAAATGTCTAATTTGTTGTTAATCCCTTTTGAATTTCATGTCTACAAAATCGAAGTTTTTAAAAATTTGCGAAAACATGTATTTTGATGCGGTAGACCATTTTCAGTCAGAAAGTCGATTTGATATTTTTTGTTTTTACGCCTTTTTGCATATTAGGCAACGATATTTTTACAATTTTTGTTCTCTATGACAAGAGGTAGAACTTTGCTTCAGAGAGTAAATCAAATTCGACCGGTTTGCAAGATATGAGCCTGAGGAAATGATTACTTTATTGCAAAAAATGGCACCAAGGTCTAATCTTTGGGGGCCGGACACGGTTTTGTCATCTTGTTAGTTAGTTAGTTAGTTAGTTAGTAAGTAAGTTAGTTAGTTAGTTAGTTAGTTAGTTAGTTAGTTAGTTAGTTAGTTAGTTAGTTAGTAGTTAGTTAGTTAGTTAGTTAGTTAGTTAGTTAGTTAGTTAGTTAGTTAGGTTAGTTAGTTAGTTAGTTAGTTAGTTAGTTAGTTAGTTAGTTAGTTAGTTAGTAGTTAGTTAGTTAGTTAGTTAGTTAGTTAGTTAGTTAGTTAGTTAGTTAGTTAGTTAGTTAGTTAGTTAGTTAGTTAGTTAGTTAGTTAGTTAGTTAGTTAGTTAGTTAGTTAGTTAGTTAGTTAGTTAGTTAGTAGTTAGTTAGTTAGTTAGTTAGTTAGTTAGTTAGTTAGTTAGTTAGTTAGTTAGTTAGTTAGTTAGTTAGTAGTTAGTTAGTTAGTTAGTTAGTAGTTAGTTAGTAGTTAGTTAGTTAGTTAGTTAGTTAGTTAGTTAGTTAGTTAGTTAGTTAGTTAGTTAGTTAGTTAGTTAGTTAGTTAGTTAGTTAGTTAGTTAGTTAGTTAGTTAGTTAGTTAGTAGTTAGTTAGTTAGTTAGTTAGTTAGTTAGTAGTTAGTTAGTTAGTTAGTTAGTTAGTTAGTTAGTTAGTTAGTTAGTTAGTTAGTTAGTAGTTAGTTAGTTAGTTAGTTAGTTAGTTAGTTAGTTAGTTAGTTAGTTAGTAGTTAGTTAGTTAGTTAGTTAGTTAGTAGTTAGTTAGTTAGTTAGTTAGTTAGTTAGTTAGTTAGTTAGTTAGTAGTTAGTTAGTTAGTTAGTTAGTTAGTTAGTAGTTAGTTAGTTAGTTAGTTAGTAGTTAGTTAGTTAGTTAGTTAGTTAGTTAGTTAGTAGTTAGTTAGTTAGTTAGTAGTTAGTTAGTTAGTTAGTTAGTTAGTAGTAGTTAGTTAGTTAGTTAGTAGTTAGTTAGTTAGTTAGTTAGTTAGTTAGTTAGTTAGTAGTTAGTTAGTTAGTTAGTTAGTTAGTTAGTTAGTTAGTTAGTTAGTTAGTTAGTAGTTAGTTAGTTAGTTAGTTAGTAGTTAGTTAGTTAGTTAGTTAGTAGTTAGTTAGTTAGTTAGTTAGTTAGTTAGTTAGTTAGTTAGTTAGTTAGTTAGTTAGTTAGTTAGTTAGTTAGTTAGTTAGTTAGTTAGTTAGTTAGTTAGTTAGTTAGTTAGTTAGTTAGTTAGTTAGTTAGTTAGTTAGTAGTTAGTTAGTTAGTTAGTTAGTTAGTAGTTAGTTAGTTAGTTAGTTAGTTAGTTAGTTAGTTAGTAGTTAGTTAGTTAGTTAGTTAGTTAGTTAGTTAGTTAGTTAGTTAGTTAGTTAGTTAGTTAGTTAGTTAGTTAGTTAGTTAGTTAGTTAGTTAGTTAGTTAGTTAGTTAGTTAGTTAGTTAGTTAGTTAGTTAGTAGTAGTAGTTAGTTAGTTAGTTAGTTAGTTAGTTAGTTAGTTAGTCAGTTAGTTAGTTAGCATATCTGTGACCTTTTTTTCTAGTTTTTAAACTGTTGCATTCTTTCCATTACTAAAAAGTATTTAACCTTTTTACACGCATCTGAAATTTAAATCGACCTTTATTTATATTTCTTCCCCTCTCTCTGTTAATCTTTTTCTCATAAAAACATTAACAGCAAACAAATAATTAAAAAAGAGCAAAAATAAAGAGTAATATTTATAGAAAAAAGAATAAAAATGCATATCACTGCAGAAAATTTTGATACAAACTTCATTATACACGTATGCTGAATGTAAAAATATACATACATGAATTAAAATGACATTTAAAATGATTACAAAAAATAGAGCACAGACAAAAAATTAAAAGCATAATAATGAAAATAAAGGATAAGAGCAATAACAATAATAATAAAACAAAAATAAAAATTTACATAAATTTAGGGTGAGCCAAATAAAAATTAAAGTAAATTTTACAGTGAGATTTTACAGTAAAATGAAGATATTTAGAAGATTAAACAGCAGAGATAATAATATTGCATTTTAAATAATAAGAAATGAGTTCTGGATCAAATTTGAGATTTTTTTTTGTGGGAAATTCCTGGTACAACCTTTTTAAACTCAAAATGTTTATTATGCCAATGATGATGACAAAGTATTTATACAAAAAGTGTACGCGGTATGTCTGAATGAACAAACGTTGAATCAGAGACAAAAAATTAAGTGAAAATTTATGTTTTTTTCAGCATATGTACAAGTGAACGTAAAAAACACAAACGTACGTATATAATTTGCATATATTTATATGCAATGCCATTTTTTAATATGTATGTATAAAAATGCAAAGAATAATATTAATGAAAAAATTTTAAAAACAAAGTGAAAAAATGAATGACTTTGACAATACAGTTGTGAAATTTTATGCACTATTTTTTATTCTTAAATTCACTGTTTTTCTTTTGATTTTATGGCAAAAAAATTAATATTTAAAACAATCAAAGTTGCTAAAAAATTTAACACAGATTTAAAATGAAATTTAATAAAAATATCTTTTGCATAAAAATAGTCGAAATATAAATAAATTGAATTTCAATTAATGTCAGGTTAGTGGCTAGTGTTCTAGTCTGGTAGACTGGAGATGGTGGGTTCGATTTCCACCGGAGAGCTCAACAGGCCTGATAGAGGCCTAGGTGTACGTACATCAAATCTTGATATACATACATTCTTCACTCAAACTAATTAATTTATTAAACTAACTAACTAACTAACTAACTAACTAACTAACTAACTAACTAACTAACTAACTAACTAACTAACTAACTAACTAACTAACTAACTAACTAACTAACTAACTAACTAACTAACTAACTAACTAACTAACTAACTAACTAACTAACTAACTAACTAACTTTTTTTAATTAATTATTTAAAATTTTTGCATAAATTTAAGCAAGTTTTTTACTTTATTTAAAAGTAAAATAAATTTTTAATATTTTCTGATAATTTGTATTTTATTTTCGATATCATGTAGTATTCAACAAAAAATAACTAAAAACCTTTTTCCTCCCACCTGATTTTCTGCTCGTTTTATTTAAATTTTTATGACCTTTCTTCCAGCATTTAGTTAACATTTTACTCTATATATCTTCTAGATTCCCTATGAAATACATACACAAATTTGTCCATCACTTTCTTTTATTGTCATTTTATGATCTGATTTTTATAGTTTATTTTTTGAGAATTTTTTCATCAGAGACAAAATCAAATATTTTTTATTGTCCTGGCAATTGTCATTGTAACAATTCATTTTTTTGTTACCGCTTTTCAACATCATTTAATTTGTTTTTTATCGATTTGTTGGAAAAATAATATATATATTTTTTTTGTAACAATATTTATTAGTTTGTTTTTATTGCCATTGCGTCCCAACAACAAATGTCGCAAATATAAAAAAAGTTAATGCATTACACAGCAAATAAACAAATTATCATAATAATTTACATAAACACATTTTATTTGTTGCTCAAAGTCGGACATGAATAGCGAAAACACTGAATTGAAGTAATGGTATATATGTATAACTATTTTGATGGAGCAATAAAAAGGGAAAACATCATTGGTTCATCCCAGCAGTTCGATAAGGAATCAACCGCTAATCTTAACTTGGCGGACCCAAGTTTATAACAATGTTTACTTCTGTGTCAATTTTTATAATGAGAAAGTCAAAATCATTAATTCGGGACACTTTAAATAGAGAAAAAGAACTGTCTGATAAATGTATGTCCAATGCATATATTCCACATTAGAAAACAAGACAACAACAACTTCAATACTCTACATTCAACATCTTAAAAACAAAAGCAACAAAATTCAATTTTACCTCAAATAATTTTTTTCCCTGATAGTCTAAATCAATTTTCTTTATTGTAAAAAATTTAAAATTCGAAAGAAAAAACAACAAATAACAAAATCTAAGTATTTTTTTATGATAAATATTATCTTATTATAATCTTTTGGTAAACTTAACAACTTTAAAAAGAAGCCTGTGAGAAAAAACACAGCCACATAGAAGCAGAGACGGGTTGCAAATGTTGGAGAAAAGAGGGTAAAAAATTTAATACAAGACGCGAGTAGTAAAATTAACTTCAATTCGGAGACGTTCGGTTCTAGTTCAGTTCTAGTTCAGTTCTAGTTGAGTTCTAGTTGAGTTCTAGTTCAGTTCTAGTTCAGTTCTAGTTCAGTTCTAGTTCAGTTCTAGTTCAGTTCTAGTTCAGTTCTAGTTCAGTTCTAGTTCAGTTCTAGTTCAGTTCTAGTTCAGTTCTAGTTCAGTTCTAGTTCAGTTCTAGTTCAGTTCTAGTTCAGTTCTAGTCAGTTCTAGTTCAGTTCTTCAGTTCTAGTTCGTCTAGTTCAGTTCTAGTCAGTTCTAGTTCAGTTCTAGTTTCAGTTCTAGTCAGTCTAGTTCTAGTCAGTTCTAGTTCAGTTCTAGTTCAGTTCTAGTTCAGTTCTCTAGTTCAGTTCTAGTTCAGTTCTAGTTCAGTTCTAGTTCAGTTCTAGTTCAGTTCTAGTTCAGTTCTAGTTCAGTTCTAGTTCAGTTCTAGTTCTTCTAGTTCAGTTCTAGTTCAGTTCTAGTTCAGTTTCTAGTTCAGTTCTAGTTCAGTTCTAGTTCAGTTCTAGTTCAGTTCTAGGTTTTAAAATCGAATTTTCTAATTGAGAACACTTTCTTAATACAAATTCACACTTAAAATTTTAATTAAAAATATATTTTACTATAACATCCTTTTTATTTAAGCAAAAACTTATCTTTCTACGTTCCTGTTTACATATTTTTTGTCTTAGATTTCAAATTCAAAAGACAAATTGAAAACCAAAAAAAAATAAATAAAACGACAGTAACAACAAAAATCCCTAAAAATCCAATAAAGTATACATAAATATTTAATAAACCCGCAAAAGTGCGATTATATCATGAAGAAACAAAGTTGCGGTAACAAAATTGTACGAAGTAAAAAATCATCTCCAGAAGCAGTAAAAAGCAACAACTACAAAAAGGCAACAGCAGCAGCAATACAACAAAATTATTTACCCTACTCACCAAAACGAACACACATATAGTACATACTTAAATAAATACTCAGCCAAAGGCCTCAAATAATAAGCTCAAATTGACACAAACAACAACCGAGTGTATTTACTCGCATATTATCACCACTCTCTTCTACCACACATATTAAAGGATACGAAATTACAAACACTCATATACACCTTTTGACAAAGAAAATCTTTACAAGCTTTTTCTTTAAGCGTTATTTACTTCGGTGTCCTGTATAAGGAAAACAGCTTTCGGTTGTTTTATCTCTCCACCATAAGATTTTGTGTATTGTCATTGTGAAGAGTTAAATAACAAAAAAACACTGAACGGAAAATACCACTGAAAATAAGTGGGAAAGAAAAGGATTCCAAGAACATGTCATGTTACATGACTGTTTCAGATTTTCAGGCAGAAAAAAAAACAAACATCAATACAACAATGACACAAGCAGCTTAAGACACAGCAGTCGAAGGGAAAAAACTAAAGTTACAGAAGAGACAAAGAAAAAAAGCAGAATATTTATTCCATATAAATGATTTTAAATTATGCAAATGTTGAGGGATTAAATTAAACGCGACATTGTGTATATTCCTTAAGTTTATTTTTTCATCTTTTCCTTCACACAAGTTTGTCACTGAGAGTACTGGGAAAAAATCTTAATTCAAAAGTATTGTTTATGGAAGTGTTTTGTATGTATGTGTATTTTAATGCAGGATTATGTATGTGAGAATATTTACAGAAGTTTGTTTGAGATACAAATTAACTGGAATTGAAAAGATTTTATATGTGAATAAATTACGAATTTACGAAGTTCTGTTCTAGTTCTGTTCTAGTTCTGTTCTAGTTCTGTTCTAGTTCTGTTCTAGTCTGTTCTAGTTGTTCTAGCTCTGCTCTAGTTCTGCTCTAGTTCTGTTCTAGTTCTGTTCTAGTTCTGTTCTAGTTCTGTTCTAGTTCTGTTCTAGTTCTGTTCTAGTTCGTTCTGTTCTAGTTCTGTTCTAGTTCTGTTCTAGTTTGTTCTAGTTCGTTCTAGTTCTGTTGTAGTTCTGTTGTAGTTCTGTTCTAGTTTGTTCTAGTTCTGTTCTAGTTCTGTTCTAGTTCTGTTCTAGTTCTTTCTAGTTCTGTTCTAGTTCTGTTCTAGTTCTGTTCTAGTTCTGTTCTAGTTCTTTCTAGGCTAGTTCTGTTCTAGTTCTGTTCTAGTTCTGTTCTAGTTCTGTTAGTTCTGTTCTAGTTCTGTTCTAGTTCTGTTCTAGTTCTGTTCTAGTTCTGTTCTAGTTCTGTTCTAGTTCTGTTCTAGTTCTGTTCTAGTTTGTTCTAGTTCTGTTCTAGTTCTGTTCTAGTTCTGTTCTAGTTCTGTTCTAGTTCTGTTCTAGTTCTGTTCTAGTTCTGTTCTAGTTCTGTTCTAGTTCTGTTTAGTTCTGTTTAGTTCTTTCTAGTTCTGTTCTAGTTCTGTTCTAGTCTGTTCTAGTTCTGTTCTAGTCTGTTCTAGTTCTGTTCTAGTTCTGTTCTAGTTCTGTTCTAGTTCTGTTCTAGTTCTGTTCTAGTTCTGTTCTAGTTCTGTTCTAGTTCTGTTCTAGTTCTGTTCTAGTTCTGTTCTAGTTCTGTTTAGTTCTGATTTAGTTCTGTTCTAGTTCGTTCTTGTTCTGTTCTTGTTCTGTTCTAGTTCTGTTCTAGTTCTGTTCTAGTTCTGTTCTGTTCTAGTTCTGTTCTGTTCTAGTTCTAGTTCTGTTCTAGTTCTGTTCTAGTTCTGTCTAGTTCTGTTCTAGTTCTGTTCTAGTTTGTTCTAGTTCTGTTCTAGTTCTGTTCTAGTTCGTTCTAGTTCTGTTCTAGTTTGTTCTAGTTCTGTTCTAGTTCTGTTCTAGTTCTGTTCTAGTTCTGTTCTAGTTCTGTTCTAGTTCTGTTCTAGTTCTGTTCTAGTTCTGTTCTAGTTCTGTTCTAGTTCTGTTCTAGTTCTGTTCTAGTTCTGTTCTAGTTCTGTTGTAGTTCTGTTCTAGTTCTGTTCTAGTTTCTGTTCTAGTTCTGTTCTAGTTCTGTTCTAGTTCTGTTCTAGTTCTGTTCTAGTTCTGTTCTAGTTCTGTTCTAGTTCTGTTCTAGTTTTGTTCTAGTTCTGTTCTAGTTCTGTTCTAGTTATGTTCCAGTTCTCTTCTAGTTATGTTTTCGTTCAGTATTTGATACAACATTTTTAAACAAATCACTATTTAAATACTTTATTATCTAAGCAGTCGAAATATTATAATTTCTTGGCTTACCAAAATTATATTCAACTTACTATCATGATACTATCTTAACTATCTAGAAATGTCTGTGAAAATGTTTTTTTGTACTTTTCATAAAATAGAAAAACCCGCCAGCAGGTACCAAGTAGATAAAAAAAGGTGTGACTTAAGTTAATTGAATTAATTTAAAACAATTTAAATTTTATTAAAAACAGCACCATCCTCTGCAACATTCAACTGTGGATAACAATCACCTTCTGAACTGAAATGCCACAAGTCAAATAGTGAAATTTATATCACTGATATGCAAATGAATGTAAATTATTGAGCAAAGAGAAGTAGTGATAAATATTGGCAGAGCCTTGAAGCAGAGGTCGTAACAAAGAGATTATATTTGCTAAAATTAATTTAAATTAAAGAAATAGAAAATTTTTAAATATTATGAATTTTATTGAAAAGTGTAATTTATTTGTTAAATTTGTCCAGTTGTTTTCACCTCTATGGGCTATTTCATGCCTATCATTGTTTTTTTAAGGTGCGCATAATTAAAAGTTGAACTGTGGAATTAATTTTTAATTCATTTCATATTCAATGATTATTTATGGAAGTTAAAAAAGTGGTCATTATTTTAAGTTGTTAATAATTGCTATTAATTTAATTGAATAGAATGACTATAATGGTTGATTGCTATGAGTGGCATGCGTTATTGCATTTCTTTTGAAATTTTATTAAATTTAGTGCAAGAAAAATAATTAAGGGAATGTTAAATTGATTCAACATACACACTTATACGATACAATAATGAATATAGTAATTAAATTAAGTACCACTATTAAAAAAAAGGAGAAAGAAACTTGTAATATTAAAAACACTACTAGTACAACTAGTATTATACCATGTAGTCCTGGGTGATTTTCTGAAACTGATGATTTTGACTAACTTTTAGTTTTTGACTATCAGCTAGATTACCTGGGGACAATAAAACAATGTTTAGTTTTCTTTCTTCAATTTAAGATTTTCATATATCCAGTCAATCAATCTTTATTTAAAGATGGTACTTTAACTCGTTGCTAAAGTGCATTTATGAGAACAGTATGAAATATTAATTTACATACATATAAATATGTATTTGTGTGTATGTTAAACAAAATATAAAAACCATTGATATGTATGTATTCAAATACACATAAATATCTATATAAGTATGTGTGTTTTATATATTTATACATATATAAATAAAGGACTATGGTAGTTCCACTTAAAATAATTAACTCAATTGCTAAAAACTTGCCAACTCTTGACTCGACTACAATTACTACCAGTACAGTTTTTATTACAAGTGGCTACTGACTCTTTTTGTTTAGTTTATTGGTCGGTTGATAGGTTTTTGTTACTTTCTTTTTGAGCCAAAACAAACCATTGTATTAAGTACTATACATATACAATAAAGATAATTATGGTTATGATGATGATCATCATCACAATAATCATAGTTATGATGATGGTTTAGTACTTAAACCAAAAGTTATAGTGACTCTTAAAACTGACATTTATAAGCCTTTTACATACACTCAAACAATAATTTTACTACATATACACAAATGTGTATGAATATTAGCAAGTATTTAAGTGTATGTAGACATGTACTTGTATGTTAAAACATATATGTAGTTCTTTTAGTATACATATATTAGAGGTGGTTAGTTTTTTTTAGATAATTTTTCGGATAAAATTTTGATCCCTTTCGGGTAATAATGCAGGAATAAAAGCAAAGATTTTAACATAATTATCTGAACAGTCGCATAACAATTAAAACTGCACCACCTTAGTAAACTTTGGTTCTAAAATAAAACAATATTAAACAAACATAAAAAACTATTTAAAATGTTGCATCTCCAAATATGTATGTCTAACAATAAATTGTATATACAATATCAAAAAATATATATATTTTGTAGTTATTATTATAACTTGTTGTACTTGTCAAACATGTACGAACACAAAATTAGTATAAATAGAACTAGACACAATACAATTTTCAACTCAATATAGAAACTTGGACAGCAACTTAGATATGTATATAAATTAGACCTGCCCTAAAAAACTAAGCTTCTCATATTGTCTTTTGTATCGTAACTTAACTAAGTACTACAAAATTTCGAATATTTTTTCAATCTACCTTAGATTGAAATAGCTGTAGATCGCAAGCAATACTCAACACACCTTATCTTACATAATATTTGACATACAAAATTTAAATGTCTACAAGTTTCTGTTCTACCACTTCCATGTACAAGTCATCGTATTTGTAAAGGTAAAAATAAAGTTATTATGATGATGTAGTTATTGTGTTAAATAAAACAGTTAGTTGTCAATTTTTTTGTTTATTATTGTCACTTCTTTCTTTAATATATGGAGTTTTTTTTATAGAACTTATAAAGTAATAGTTGGTAGTAGGTATGTGTCTCTAATAAAGTGAAGGGTGTTTTTTTGAATTATTTGTGTAAATTAAAAAAAAAGAAAAACATAAATTCATATTAGGTTTGCAGAAACAAAGAAAGCAAACTCCAGTTTTTCATAAACTGAATTTACGATATAATATGTTTAACTATTGTTGAATGAGATCAATTTAACCACCAATGCCAAATTCTTTTTTTTTTCAAATAAATATCGAGGGTCAAAATCTAACGATTGCAAAAAGGCATTTATCACAAAGGCATTTTATCACTTTCATGCACTAGTTGTCATTTTATCAACAATGTCGAAATATAAACTTTTTTCCTATTACCTCCGAAAAACTACAAAAGTGGAGATTGTCGAATTTTGCTTCCCACTCTACATATTGGAATTACACTCGAAATATATAAATTGAAAAAAGTTTGTGAGTATCTAGTTAGTTAATCGTAGTTAGTAGTTTAGTTAGTTAGTTGTAGTTAGGTTAGTTAGTTATTTAGTTAGTTAGTTAGTTTAGTTAGTAGTTAGTTAGTAGTTAGGTTAGTTATTAGTTAGTTAGTTAGTTAGTTATTTAGTTAGTTAGTAGTTAGTAGTTAGTTAGTTAGTTAGTTAGTTAGTTAGTTAGTTAGTTAGTTAGTTAGTAGTTAGTTAGTTAGTTAGTTAGTTAGTTAGTAGTTAGTTAGTAGTTAGTTAGTTAGTTAGTTAGTTAGTTAGTTAGTAGTTAGTTAGTAGTTAGTTAGTAGTTAGTAGTTAGTTAGTTAGTTAGTTAGTTAGTTAGTTAGTTAGTAGTTATTTAGTTATTTATTTATTTAGTTAGTTAGTTATTAGTTAGTTAGTTAGTTAGTTAGTAGTTAGTTAGTTAGTTAGTTAGTAGTAGTTAGTAGTTAGTTAGTTAGTTAGTTAGGAGTTAGTTAGTTAGTTAGTTAGTTAGTAGTTAGTTAGTTAGTTAGTTAGTTAGTTAGTTAGTTAGTTAGTAGTTAGTTAGTTAGTTAGTTAGTTAGTTAGTTAGTAGTTAGTTAGGTAGTTAGTTAGTTAGTAGTTAGTTAGTTAGTTAGTTAGTTAGTTAGTTAGTTAGTTAGTAGTTAGTTAGTAGTTAGTAGTTAGTTAGTTAGTTAGTTAGTTAGTATTTCGTTCTTTCTTTATTTCTTTTTCGTTAGTTTCTTTAGTTCGTTCTTTTCTTTCGTTCGGTTCTTTTCGTTCGTTTCGTTAGTATAGTTCTTTCTTTCGTTTCTTTCTTTCGTTTCGTTTCGTTCGTTTAGTTAGTTAGTTAGTTAGTTAGTTAGTTAGTTAGTTAGTAGTTAGTTAGTTTGTTTTCCCACAACGTATTTTAGTCTAGTTTGCAAGCTATCTAATATAAATATTGAACTAATCCTACTATTTTCTTTGAGTGTAACCAAACAATACATAAATATTATTCTAGTTTCTTGTATGTAGTTTTTACTATTTCTATTAAAGTTATGTAACCTAGTTATTGTGTTCACTTTTTCTAGTTTTATACAATATTTCATCATCACAGTTTTTTTCCGTTTTCTATTTTCTAGTTATTTAAAGACACTTAAATATATGGAAATTTTTACATATACATATGTATGTAAACCTGTATATGTATATGTAAGTGTATTTGAAATGTGTCTATATACAATAAAATGTCTGTGTAGACATTCATGTAAATTTTTGTTTTTTGTTGAAAACATGTTAAGTTTTTATTCGCATAAGTACTTGTACAAGTGTAGTTTATATTTTAAAGAACTTTAGTTTATTTTTAGAAAAAAAAAAATAATTCAACTTTGTTTTTGTTTTATTTTTTTTTTTAGTATTTGTTTATAGCAAAAAATATGTCACTTATTTATGCACATATTGAAAGAGAAGGGAAAATGTGTGCATTTTTTGTTTTTGGGTTAAAAATATACGTATAAAAAACAAGTTGAAATTTTTGTTCTAGAATTTATGAATATTTAGTGATATTTCATAAATAAAATAGATAAAATTTTATTAAATGCAAATAAAAAACAAAGTTTAAACAAGTGAATTTTGTTTTTGTCAAAGAAATTGTTGTAGTAGAAAATTTACAATATTTTTTTAAAGGAAAAAAGTCTCTGTTTGAGTTCTTCTGTAATAAAACCTATAAAATGGTTTTAAAAAGGCTAAATTCCCAACATACATAATTTTTCAGAGTACTTATTATTTTGTCACATTAATAGACAAAAAATTAGATTTTCAAAACAATAAATTTCAACTAATCACCCACTTGATGGGGCCAATAAACGGAATAAAATTAAATCCAAAAAAAGCGGTAATAAATTGTTAAAAAAAACACCGACAGCTAGACTCAATAGATTTGTTTTATTTAAAGCTTTTAATAACAGCAACCCCCGTCATCGTCATAAACACTTCGTTTTTTATTTATTTAAGTTCAATTTAAGCATGTCATGATGCACTTTAGAAATCAACTAGAAAAATATATAAAAAAAATCACAAAAGAATTATAGTGCTATAATAAAAATATATAAAGTAAATAAAGAAAACAAGAAAAAAATTTAACTGTTGGTTGCTGTTTAGAAGAAAATAAAAATAAAGTTAGACAGTAATATTTAATAGCTGAAAAAAAAGAAAGAAAACAAAAAATGACTACAATAAAGGAGATAATAACAACTTTAAGAGCGTGAGAGCGAAATTGGGAGAATAAACAAAAGTGGATAATAAAATAAAGCACAACAATAAGAAATGTATAAGAACAGCAGACAAAAAAAAAAGAAAAACAATCAAACACAATGACACTCATACCAACACATTTACACACTCTACACTCATTTTCCCATAAATAGCAAATGTAGTTGTAAAAAAAAGCGAGCTAAAATAAAAACGACAAGATCCTTAAGCAGTTTGTCTTAAAATTATTCTGGTGTTTTGGTATTTTAATGCCAGTTAAAGTACATTTTTATTTTATAGCGCTATTTTAAAAGTGTATTTAAGAAAAAGAGAAAAAAAATGAAAAGTAAAATTAAAAGAAAAAGCAAATGATCCAAATAAACGAAGCACTAGGTACTAGAGAAGCAAATAAATATATTAAAAAAGTACCAGCTTGTAAAAATACAAGAATTTAAGGGAAAAAAACTAAAAATTTAAAAGCGCTTCGAAAAGTAGTTTTCAACACGTACATCCCAGCAAACCTTGGACACATTTCGTTTAGGAATAATTTACTTTTTAATTTTGATTAGTGGCTTGCAGCAGGTTAACGTTGTGGGTCTGGTAGACCGAAGGTAGTGGGTTCGATTACAACCTGAGGCTTTGCTTAAGGAGCACACAATAGGCCTGATAGAAGCCTAGATGTATTTCTTCGGATTTGACTAACTAACTAACTACTAACTACTAACTAACTAACTAACTAACTAACTAACTATCTAACTAACTAACTTGCGAACTAAACTAACTAACCACTAACTAACTAACTAACTAACTAACTAACTACTAACTAACTAACATAGCGACTAACTAACGTAAGACTAACTAACTAACTAACGAACAACTAACTAACTAACTAACTAACTAACTAACTAACTAACTAACTACTAACTACACTAACTAACTAACTACTAACTAACTAAGCGTAACTAACTAACTGACTAACTAACTAACTAACTACTAACTAACTGAACTAACTAACTAACTAACTAACTAACTAACTAACTAACTAACTAACTACTAACTACTACTAACTAACTAACTAACTAACTACTACTAACTAACTAACTAACTAACTAACTAACTAACTAACTACTAACTAACTAACTAACTACTAACTAACTACTAACTACTAACTAACTAACTAACTAACTAACTAACTAACTACTAACTAACTAACTAACTACTACTAACTAACTACCTACTAACTAACTAACTAACTACTAACTAACTACTAACTAACTAACTAACTAACTAACTAACTAACTAACTAACTAACTAACTAACTAACTAACTAACTACTAACTAACTAACTAACTAACTAACTAACTAACTAACTACTACTACTAACTAACTAACTACTAACTAACTAACTACTAACTAACTAACTACTAACTAACTACTAACTAACTAACTAACTAACTAACTAACTACTAACTAACTACTAACTACTAACTAACTACTAACTAACTAACTAACTAACTACTAACTAACTAACTAACTAACTACCTAACTAACTAACTACCTACTAACTAACTAACTAACTAACTAACTAACTAACTAACTAACACTAACTAACTAACTAACTAACTACTAACTAACTAACTAACTAACTACTAACTAACTAACTAACTAACTAACTAACTAACTAACTACTAACTAACTAACTAACTAACTAACTAACTAACTAACTACACTAACTAACTAACTAACTAACTAACTAACTAACTAACTAACTACTAACTAACTACTAACTAACTAACTAACTAACTAACTAACTAACTAACTAACTACTAACTAACTAACTAACTAACTAACTAACTAACTAACTAACTACTAACTAACTAACTAACTAACTAACTAACTAACTAACTAACTACTAACTAACTAACTAACTAACTACTAACTAACTAACTAACTAACTAACTAACTACTACTAACTACTACTAACTAACTAACTACTAACTAACTAACTAACTAACTAACTAACTAACTAACTAACTACTAACTAACTACTAACTAACTAACTAACTACTAACTAACTAACTACTAACTAACTAACTAACTAACTAACTAACTAACTAACTACTAACTAACTAACTACTAACTACTAACTACTAACTAACTAACTAACTAACTAACTAACTAACTAACTAACTAACTACTACTAACTAACTAACTACTAACTAACTAACTAACTAACTACTACTAACTAACTAACTAACTAACTAACTAACTACTAACTAACTAACTAACTAACTAACTAACTAACTAACTAACTAACTAACTAACTAACTAACTAACTAACTAACTAACTAACTACTAACTAACTAACTAACTAACTAACTAACTAACTACTACTAACTACCTAACTATACTACTAACTAACTAACTAACTAACTAACTAACTAACTACTAACTAACTAACTACTAACTAACTATAACTAACTAACTAACTAACTAACTACTAACTAACTAACTAACTAACTAACTAACTAACTAACTACTAACTAACTAACTAACTACCTAACTAACTACTAACTAACTAACTACTACTAACTACTAACTAACTAACTAACTAACTAACTAACTAACTAACTAACTAACTAACTAACTAACTAACTAACTAACTTAACTAACTAACTACTAACAACTAACTACTAACTAACTACTAACTACTAACTAACTAACTAACTACTAACTAACTACTAACTAACGAACTAACTAACTAACTAACTAACCTAACTAACTAACTACTAACTAACTAACTAACTAACACTAACTAACTACTAACTAACTAACTAACTAACTAACTAACTACTAACTAACTAACTAACTAACTAACTAACTAACTAACTAACTAACTAACTAACTAACTCTAACTAACTAACTAACTAACTGACTAACCGATCCCTACTTAAATCAATTCTAGGAGGTGCCAGTAGGCCAATCACTACAATCAAGTGATCGTTTTAAAATCTATAAAAAATTAGCATATTTGTTTACATTTCTGTAGGTCTTAGATTCATAGTTCCATGTAGTAGGTTCGGTTTACGTAGGACTTCCCAAGTCCCTTTAAAAGATACAAAGAACCAGCATAGTTGTTTATATTTCTGTGTTGATATGTGGTAGGTTAAGTTTAAGTAAGTTTAACAAGTCCCCATTAAATATACCCTTAGTTTTAAGTAAAACCAATTCCAATTAAACACTTTTTTTCAATTGTTACGAACAGTTTGACAATATCTGCTTTTAAAAACAGTTGGGGTTTGAGGACAACCTACAATCGCATCTCCTTACCCGCCACATGACAACAATTCAACAAGAACAATAGTGGCGCAAAAAATATATAAGTTTATTTTAATATCTAGTAATTTACACAAGAGATAGCAAGAAACTAAGAAAACGAAAGAAAACAAAAACACCAGCAACCAAAAATTGTAAAGGCTTAAATATGTTAACGCTTGACTAACACTTCCCATTCTCAATTTTTCACTTGAAGAATTTTAATGTTTATTATATTTCTTGTAGTTTGTGCTAGTAAGATACCCTACTAGCAGCTGTAATATTTCATTATTTATTTGTTTAAAGATCAAAATTTGTGTTTACTTTTGGTCGTCCCAAGCACTTACGTAGGCGTATGAGTGTTATTTGTATTTCTTATATTACGAAATATCAATCATACGTACAGGTAGCAATTATTGCAAAATTTGCAATTTGAAGTTTTATTACAAAATTAATTGTGATATACGGATATGTATATGGACAATTAATTTAAGTCAGAACATCAGTTTGGATCGAAATGATGTCAACATTTTAGCAAATTTTATATCACTTTTCAAAATTTTATTTATTTTTGGTTCCAGATTTGGAAAAATTTTAAAATATAACATAATTTTCCTAAAAAAATTCTGCTTATATCTAAGAATAACGTTTACACTTTACAAATATTAAAATTTCAAAAGAAACATAAAATTTTTGTTTATTAAAAAACTACAAAGGTAAACACTGAGGCGTATGAGTGTTATTTGTATTGCTTTTGTTACGAAATATCAATCATACGTTCAGAGTGCAATTATTGCAAAATGTAAAACTTGAAATTTAACAAATATTTTGGCAAATTATTCAATTGTTACAACCTAAACTGTTTAAGTGTTTCTCAACTACCTTTAAACTTCTTAATGCGTGTAACACACTTTTCAGTCGTATTTAACCCTTCATTAAATACTTTCCTTTAACATCTACATATCCTTGAGTTTCTTAATGTTTCCTAAATGCAAAAAAAAAAAAACAATATACAATGACAGGCAATCACCAAGATGGTTGTAAAATAAGAAAAAAACAACCCACCAAAAAGAGTCAAATTCTAATAGGGTTACAAGTTTTCAGCTCTTGACTTTAACTTCCCGCTCCAAATTTGCCGTTTTTTTCAATTTAATATAATTTTTTCTACACTGTCATTCCATAAAAACAATATAAATTTTTGGGTAATTGTGGGTGTATTTTTATAGTCTAATATTTTTGAGTAGGAAACTGCCAAGAAAAAAAAAACAGAGCAACATTTTTAATACTAAACATAAAAAGACAAGTCTGAAGGAATCTTTAGAACTGAAAAAAATTTCAAATGACAAAAACATTACCACGCGCTTCATATAATTTTATTAGATAAAATTCTACTAATTTGACTTTTTTCTTGTAATTTAAAAGAAGAAAATATAAAATTGTTTTTTTTTTTTTGTTTTGCTTTTTTAATAGAGATTTTAAATTGTTATTAGTTTAGAAGGGTGGTAAGCAAAAAAAAAAAAAAAAGGATAGTAATACAATTGACAAAATTTTGACGAGAACAAAAAATTTAATAAATGATATTTAAGAAATGAAAATATTTTAAGGTTTAATGCATAAATATTAAAGTAGAACAATGAAATTATATGAGAAATACTGTGCAGTGGAAATGATGCTTGGGTAAGGAAAATTTATAAAGTATATTTTTTAAATGAAATAAATTTTTTTGCAATTTAAACTAAATTTTAATATATGAATAAAATTTTGCTAAATTTTTCAAGATTGCAGGATACTTAGACACATATTGAAATATCCAAGATTGGGCGATGATAACGCCGTCATCTAGTAATCTATTATCTCTAATATCTCCAAATTTTGATATATATTCCATTTTTCCCATTTCAAAAGTGTAATAATTTCTATAATTTTCTCATTTTTTTGCTTAATTATAATTCTTGTATATAATTCAATTATTTACAAACCACTTCACTAAATAAGCTTACAAGTGTTTTTGTTACTTGTAGTTTTAATTATACAAAGCGTATAAATTACAGAAAATAATATAATTTAATTAAGTTTTTACATGCATTTTTTTTAATTAATTAAAATCAACATAGTTTTTTTTTTAAAGGCATAAACAAATTATAATCTAAAATGTTTGCATTGAAAGTAGGGAAAATTGTTCACAGAGAACTTATGTTCATCATATTTAATCTGAACTTTACAAATAGGTTAAGTTAGGTTGATAGGAGGATGTATACTACATCAAATACACCTAGGCCACTATCGGGCTTTACATGAAAAACAATTAAGAAATTATAGTCGAGCGAGGCGGACCATATAATACCCTACACCTGTTACAAAAATAAAATGTGATTTAGTTTTCATTTTCAGTTGTATGGGGGCTAGGTAAAATAATGGACCGATGTTAAACATTTTCAATAGGAGATCATGTATTAAATTTCATTCAATTATCTTTAAACTTGCGACCTGTAGTTTGATTACAAGGTTTATATGGACGGACGGATGGATAGACGGACGGACATAGGATCTCTGTGGTTCTACCCACCGTTTCATTATACCAAGAGGCCTTATGGGATTCTCCCAACCATATTTTTAATTCAGCTTTTGTTGCCTCGAATGGTTTTGCGTTTGTCAGATTAACTACTTCGAGCTCCTTTCCCTTTAAAGCTATTACATTCGCACTTTCGTTTCCGACTACTCCCGATTGGCCTGGTACTCATATGATGTAAACCTTAACTCTGGGAGAGTATTCAGTTGAAGCATTCTTACAATTCAATACGATCTTAGATTTAATTCTATCATATGATATCGCCCTAATTGCCTTTGGCTGTCGGTAAATATATTAAGGGCAGTGGGCGCCATATTTATTCTAATCCAATTTACACATTCTGTAAATGCTCGGATTTCTGCCGGGTATATCCTGTGGTATTCTATGGTATATTTTTGTTTCTGGGTCTTCAATATAGAACCCCAGGTCAATTTAGGGCCATCCCTATAGCAACGAATTCCTACTGGTATTTGCTCTAATGTTCCGCTTGACCAACACATTCCATCTGGGATCAGTGCTTTAAAGTTTCCGACATATTCTGTGTATGGTATGAGATCAGTCACGTCCGATGATTGTGTATAACCTTCCAATGTGTCCAGTATACATTGATGACATGTCCTATAACCGCTTTTGGCCAGCCAGTTCGACTAAAGTAAAGAGCCGTTCGGCTGTAAGTGCCGCCTAATATCTTAAATATTATCAAATTTATCATAGTAGGACATATATACATATCGCCCAACAACGATGTTCCTTGTTATTCATATCCTCTATGTGGTATCTCCATTTTAATTTCCGGTCAAGGATTACACCTAAGTACTTAACTTTGTCTGTCATCTTCTTGCACGGGAAGCAGGGTTCAGTATACATAGAAATTTTTGTCTTTCTTGTGAAACGACCGTCTTCGCTTGGTTAATATTGAGGCCTTTTGATTGAGTGCAGCTCAAGGTCGTATTCAGAGACTCCTCAGCTCTTCTACACAAGTTATTTAGATCTTTTCCCTGTAAAAGTATTACGAAATCATCTGCATAGCAGACAGTTCTAAGTCTTTTCTTGGTTAGGGTCCTTTAGAAATAAAATTATCGAAAATTGTATATAAAAATAAAATTTTTTTCTATAAAAAGAAAAATTTTCAAAAATATTCTATTAAAAGAAAATTTGTCAAAAATTTTCAATATAAAAAAAAAAAACATAAAATTTTTGTTTATTCAAAAACTAATAAATACTACGGTAAGTACTGGGGCGGATGAGTGTTATTTATATTTCTTATGTTGCGAAATATCAATCATACGTTCAGGGTGCAATTATTGCAAAATTTTAACTTAAAATTATATAATCGGGTTTTTTTTCGAAAATTTACTTAATTTTAACGAAATTTTCTGTATTTTTTTTTTTCGAAAATTATCTGTAAAAATAATTTATAAAAATTAATTTTTTTTCGAAAAATTTCTTTGAAAAATATGGAATAATTTCATTAAATTTCGAAATAATAATTTGGATTTTGAACATGATCCACTCCGATTTCTACGAAATTCGCTACCTTCGTTTTTCACATACATACGAAGTTCTCCAAAGTTTTCAAATTCGTTACGATTTAGATTCTATCGAGGTTCAAAGTTCATATCTATTAAGATTTCTTTCAACAAGCCTTAAATTTGACAAGGTATATTTTCTAAACTATTTATTCAATTTTAATCTTTTTAGTCGCTAATTAGAGCTTGTGTCTTGTAGTTTAATATTGCTATTCTTAAAATATTATAGCTTCAATAAAAGGATAATTATATTTAAAAATGTCCTATAGTCAAAGATATCTCAAAAAGTCTAACTTATATAGATTATAGCGTTATGAGCAAAATATTAAAAAAAAAGAGTGGTACAATAAGGGAATCTCATGAAAATCAGCTTTTAGTAAAATTGTTCACTTCAGTTCCATAAAAATTTCAAAATTTATATATAATACGAAAGAAAAAAAGATTTTTTCGAAAGTGCCACTAGTATACTGCAGTAGTTCAAATTTTATGGAGAGACTGTGATCCCATAAAGTAGGTATGAGTTAATTATTTTTGTGTTTTATAAAAACAATATAAATATGTATATAACATCCTCTCCTCTTTAATGTTATAGTTTAAAATAATGTTAATTAGAAGGTGTCAACGATCAATATTGTTTTATTTATTTCATACACATGAATAAATTTTTGGAAAAAATATGTATAAATACATATTTAAACACATTTTAAAATTGATAGATTTTTTTAGGCTAAAATTAATATTACAATAATAGTGTTTGATTTTCATTAATAAAAAAAATATATATTTATGTATATATATCATTTATACATGTATATGTGTACATTAAGAGAGGCACGTAAACTCACACTAATGCAAAGATTTTATATTTATTAAATTGTGATCTGCGGAACCGATACTATCCCTAATATTTAATTTTGTGTGTGTGTGTTTTTGATGACACATTTGATTTACGTACACAGTTCAATTTCAACAATGACAATATGACATTTTATTAGTTTAAATAATGTGGTTGTTGGCTGCATAAATTAACGGTCAAAAATTAAATTGGAAGAACAATATTTTAAAAATAAATTAAATAAGTAAATCAAATTTGTTATACAAACATACATATTTTTTCATTATAAATAAAAATATGTCAGATTTTAAATTATTCTTTTCAAATATATGATAAGTAAAAATTTAGATTAGGTTAGGTTGATAGGAGGATGAAGTAATACACCTAGCCCAATATCGGACCTGTTGTTCATCCATGTTTTTAGTTCAGCTTTTGTTGCGTCGAATGGCTTTGCGTTTGTCAGGTTAACTGCCTCGAGCTACCTTCCTTTAAAACCTATTACATTCGCCCTTTCGTTGCCGACTATTCCCGAGTTGGCTGTCATCCATATGATGTAAACCTTACCTCTGGGAAAGTACTCAGTTAAAGCTTTCTTACAATCCAATACGGTCTCAGATTTAATTCTATCACCTGATATCGCCCTAATTGCCTTCTGGCTGTCGGTAAATATATTAAGGGCTGTAGGCGCCATATTTATTATAATCCAATTTACGCATTCCGTTATTGCTCGGACTTCTGCCTGAAAGTTTGTTTTATGATGTGGTAAACGGTGTTATATTTCCGTTTCTGGGCCCCACTTTGTCCCCCAATTTAGAGCCATCCGTGTAACAACGGATTCCTACTGGTATTTGCTCTAATGTTCCACTTGACCTAGACATTCTATCTGAGATCAGTGTTTCAAAGTTTCTGACATATTCTGTGTTTGTATACATGTCCAGTATACATTGATGACGTGTCCTATAACCGCTTTTGGCCAGTTCGCCTAAAGTAAAGAAACGTTCGGCTGTAAGCACCGTCTCATATCTTAAATATGTTTTAATGTGTGGAATATCTAGCAACGTTTCCAGAGCCTTGGTTGAAGTAGTACACATGGCACCACTTATACCCAAGCAGCATGTACGCTGAACTTCCTGTAGTAGTTTGATATTGCACTTTTTGTCCAAAGCAGTCCACCAGATTATTGAAGCATAAGCTAGAATTGTTCTAATTATACTTTTATAAAGCCAATTTGTCATAGTAGGACTAAGACCCCATTTCATGGCTATAGTTCTCCTACATATAGCCCAGCACCAGTAAAAATTTAGTTTAAATTTAAATTAAAAACATACCGGAAATAGAAATTGACATTTTGGAACAATTTATGAGATCGTGGTCTAGAAGAGCAGTTGAACAGACTACTGCAAAAATTTAGTGTTGCACGATTCTATACAGGGAGACAAATCCCTGTGGGTCTAAACTGAAACCGAAATAACTTTCTTGTCATATCATTAGCTTCCAGGCAGAATGTGGCTCCATCTAAGTTTAACATATTTGAAGGTGTTAATATGAAATCTTGAACTGCATTGAACTCTAAATGGGTCATAACCGAATACTATTCCAGTGGTAAGCGCTGCATCATATTGTTAGCAGGCCACTCCATGATGATTTCTTGAGATAAACTTGCTTAGTTGGACAAACGGATTCAGACTAATATGGAACATGCGGAGTGGACAACAAAACGCTAGAATATTTTCCGTCATCGTCAGGATTTCATTAAAATTCGATTCAAAGATCTTGGGAGTAATGTTATACCAGATAAAATATGTCTAAGAAACACTGATTGAAAGGAACTACGTCCAGGAAACTGAAATTCTAAACACTGGACTATAATTGTTTTCATATATGAAGCTCCTTTTGTTTGTGTTTTAAAAATATATTTTTAGTTTCCTTCTTCATTCCCTTATTTTTATAATGCTTGTCTAGATCTTATTAAGATTAAAGAATATTGCCTGTCGTCATCTTAAAAAAATCTTATTATTAGTTGAATTCTCAAAACTTTTTTAAATAAACCTAATATTAAAAAATTTTCCTAAAAGAAAATAGAAGAATTCTTATGAATTTTTATTAACAAAAATTAACGTGATAATTTACCAAAAAACAAAAGTTATTTTAATTTGTAATTACAACAAAAACAACAGCTAACTAACACTTATTCATTTACTCGCAAGCTCCCTCTTTTCTAGCTGGAATAAACAACAAAGAACCAAATCCTTTAACCGGAAGTTGTTTTCTTTACCATATACCAAATATTTGTTTACCCTTTTATGTTGACAATTTGCTCTTGCTGTTTTGTTGTTGTTTTTTTTTACATTTTCTTTAACAAAAAAAAAGGCGTTAAAAATAAAATAATAAACACAAGCAATGAATAGAAGAAAAACAAGCTTAAAAAAACTTTTTAGAAGAAGAAAAAAACAGTAAAACTTTTTAATTTTCTCAACCATTAATGGCACTGACATTTGACTTTGTCGCTTATTGTTTGTAATACTAGAAGAAATAATAACAACAACAAAAAGAACACACACAAAAACAACCCTGACTTCATTTTTGTTCTACACAAAGGCACACTCATACATACATACATATCCTTTCATTATAAATTTACCTCTAACATTGTATGCGTACGCTAGCAATGAAAACATTTATATTTAAAGGACAAAAAGGATATAATTGTAAGGATGTTTTCTAAATGAATACTTTTGTTGTAGGTGTATTTATAAGTATACTATTTTTTTTTTGGTTTGCGTCTGTGTGTATGGCTACCGATTGCAAAAAATAAAAACTCCTACATGTCCCACAATAAAGTTTGTTAAACTAACACATTTACACTACATACTAAGTTTAGACACAATCAGTCCCTTTGCCTTAGGCTTAATAAAAGGCAAAATTTTTCACAAAAAATTTCTATGAAAAAATTATGAAAACAAAAATTGCAAAACGAAAGAAAATAGAGCTTGTAATGTTAGAATATGCAAAAGGAAAAAAATTCATTATATCAAATATCTAGAAAAAGAAAACACGGATGGTTTCCTATTAGCAAGAGACCAAAAGGTTTTTTGGAGCAAATTGCCCACTACTTACTTGTGAGGTTATAGTTGAATATATAACACGAGAAATAGGATTCTTTATTCCGAGAAGATCAAGAATTTCCCGATCAGTGTTTTAACTAATTAAATATTAACTAACTAACTAACTAACTACTAACTACTACTAACTAACTAACTAACTAACTAACTAACTAACAACTAACTAACTAACTAACTAACTAACTAACTAACTAACTAACTAACTAACTACTAACTAACTAACTAACTAACTAACTAACTAACTAACTAACTAACTAACTAACTAACGAACTAACTAACTAACTAACTAACTAACTAACTAACTAACTAACTAACTAACTAACTAACTAATAACTAACTAACTACTAACTAACTAACTAACTAACTAACGAACTAACTAACTAACTAACTAACTAACTAACTAACACTAACTAACTAACTAACTAACTAACTAACTAACTAACTAACTAACTAACTAACTAACTAACCTAACTAACTAACTAACTAACTAACTAACTAACTAACTAACTAACTAACTAACTAACTAACTAACTAACTAACTAACTAACTAACTAACTAACTAACTAACTACTAACTAACTACTAACTAAACTATACTAACTAACTAACTAACTAACTAACTACTAACTAACTAACTAACTACTAAACTAACTACCTAACTAACTAACTAACTAACTAACTAACTAACTAACTAACTAACTAACTACTAACTAACTAACTAACTAACTAACTAACTAACTAACTAACTAACTAACTAACTACTAACTAACTAACTACTAACTAACTAACTACTAACTAACTAACTAACTAACTAACTAACTAACTAACTAACTAACTAACTAACTAACTAACTAACTAACTAACTAACTAACTAACTAACTAACTAACTAACTAACTAACTAACTAACTAACTAACTAACTAACTAACTAACTACTAACTAACTAACTAACTAACTAACTAACTAACTAACTAACTAACTAACTAACTAACTAACTAACTAACTAACTAACTAACTAACTAACTACTAACTAACTAACTAACTAATACTAACTAACTACTAACTAACTAACTAACTAACTAACTACTAACAACTAACTAACTAACTACTAACTAACTAACTAACTAACTACTAACTAACTAACTAACTAACTAACTAACTAACTAACTACTAACTAACTAACTAACTAACTAACTAACTAACTAACTAACTAACTAACTAACTAACTAACTAACTAACTAACTAACTAACTAACTAACTAACTAACTAACTAACTAACTAACTAACTAACTAACTAACTAACTAACTAACTAACTAACTAACTAACTAACTAACTAACTAACTAACTAACTAACTAACTAACTACTAACTAACTAACTAACTAACTAACTAACTACTAACTAACTAACTAACTACTAACTAACTAACTAACTAACTAACTAACTAACTAACTAACTACTAACTAACTAACTAACTAACTAACTAACTAACTAACTACTAACTAACTAACTAACTAACTAACTAACTAACTAACTAACTAACTAACTACTAACTAACTAACTAACTAACTAACTAACTAACTAACTACTAACTAACTAACTAACTAACTAACTAACTAACTAACTAACTAACTAACTAACTAACTAACTAACTAACTAACTAACTACTAACTAACTAACTACTAACTATAATACCTAACTAACTAACTAATAACTAACATAAAAACTAACTAACTAACTAACTAACTAACCTAACTAACTAACTAACTAATACTAAATCTAACGAACTACTAACTAACTAACTAACTAACTACTAACTAACTAACTAACTAACTAACTAACTAACTAACTAACTAACGAACTAACTACTAACTAACTAACTAACTAACTAACTACTACTAACTAACTAAATACTACTAACTAATAACTAACTAACTAACTAACTACTAACTAACTAACTAACTAACTAACTAACTAAACTAACCAATCTATTTTCTATTTCCTTGGTATACCTTCTCCAATTTCATCGTAAATATGCTTAATTTTGGTTGGATTTTTCTTTTTTTTTCGAAAAATCTCAGAAAAAAAACTTAAATGAAAAACTTTTTTCCAAAGAAAAACAGAAAAGGAAAACAAAACTTTTTTTTTAATTTTTTTTATTCGCTATGTTCTTTTTGGAATTTTAGCTTTCAGTTATTTTTCCTTTTTCATCTTGACAAACACTTGCAAGAATTTTTCATGCATCGTTAAGTTTTCCATTCTTCGTTTGCAAATTAAGCTTCATTTTTCTTATAATTTTCTTTTTTTTTTTTTTTCTTCAGCCAAAGAGTGAAAATGTAGATTTTTTAAAAGAATGTTATTTTTGTAATGCTGTTGTTTTTGGGTTATTATTATTATTGTTGTCTTGCGCTTTTTATGGTTTTGTCTTGTTAGATCCCTAAAGGATTAAAATAAACAAAACATTTAGCTACATATACATACATATATTTCTCAACAT
Organism: Lucilia sericata; assembly: GCF_015586225.1. Taxonomy (NCBI): domain Eukaryota; kingdom Metazoa; phylum Arthropoda; class Insecta; order Diptera; family Calliphoridae; genus Lucilia; species Lucilia sericata. The sequence goes on from NW_023995009.1 coordinate 133,388, forward strand.
TTTATTAGGGTGGTCCATGGGTTTGTAATCATAAGAAAAATTAACAACTACAATGAAGTTAACTTCGTGTCAATATGCATATTTTGAAAAACTATCTTTTAATTAATGTAAAATTTGGTAGGTAATGCTTTCATCTAATTTAGGAAAGCCATAGTAATGTATATTAACCTAAGTAAAATGTATCAGTTAAACATAGACATAACTTAATATAGCCACACAAATTAATATTTACATATGAATGCATTCATATGTACATAGACACATCCTAACATATGTACATATATATATTCTTATACACCCATAGAAATGAACTATTATTCTTATAGAAAAATTAAGAGTTTTTCGGTTTCAAATTGAATTTCTGGTCTAGTCTAAAAGGATATTGTCACTCATCCTTTTGGATGAGGTTTTTATATATTAATCAACATCAGATGGACAATTCAAATTATCACAAATTTTCGTTATTGCAGGGTTTGCATTAAAAAATCTACGTAAATACAAAGATTTATTATATTCTATAGTTCTCTTCTATTCTGTTTGAAAATTTGTCTAAAAGTGGGCGTGTCTTCAAATTCAAGTATATAGAACAAAATTATAAAGAACTTACACCTCATCCCCATTTTTCGTCAAGTGTAGCCCAAACGTTTGTGTTCATAGCTCAAAAATTTTGTTTTCTTAAGTTAAATTGTTTTATTCTTGTTAAATAATACGTTAAGTATTTGTTTTTGTTGCTAGCATTAATGCAGCAGATTTTTATTACACTACCAAAAAAAGTACAAATACAACAATACCAACTACAACAACCAGAGTATAAGAAGAAAAGGTTTATTTTCTGCTAAATATACAAATATGAATGAATGTGAGAAAATCACATCAAAAAATTTGTTGTGTTAAGCTTCTTAAGAGGATTCTCAACTACCAGAAGAGAAAGAAATCGACAGCAGGCAAAAATACCAAAAACAAAAAAAATTATGAACATAAGGCCCAGACATATATATAAGTATGACAACAAACAAACAAACAAACCATATGTCAGACAATAATGAAAAGACATACAGAAAGACAAGTAGAAAGACAGACAGACGGACGGACATGGACAAAATGACAGATATAAACATTCTCATACATAAATAAGTACAGACTTTTTTTGCTAATTGTAACAAGCAATACAGCATATTAAAAAAAAATGATTTTTTTTGTGTTCATTTATATGTATGGGTAAAAAGCTCTTTTACGATCCTTTATGCTTAAAACATGTCCTTTTCATTCTTACGTATATATGCCTAGTATGTGAAAGTGTATTGTCTGTCGACTTGAATGTATGTATGTATTAGTTTATGTAAACATACAATAAGTAGGATAAATATTAAGGCTTAAGGTTAAGTTGTTAAGTACATAATTTTATTACAGTAAAAGATTAAAGGACTTATAATTGAAAACAGGAAATTGTTTGTTCATTTTGTAATGGTATTATTGTCATTTATTTATTAAAAGTAAAAAAAAAAGAATAAACATCCGACAGAGTGGCAAATCTATGAGATGCAACTTCTTAAAAATAATTGCTAAAAGAGTAGAGTTTAACAAAATACTTAGTAACAAATTTTTAAATAGGCTTAATTTGTAAATGGTAAACATTTTAGAGTTGTTGTTATTGTTGCTGTTGTTAGTAACATATACAAATTAAAGGATTATTTAAGGCTTTAAATTTTTGTGTTAGGAAAACAATGAAAATTTAGATTTATTTTGTAGAAGAAATTTTGTAAGAAAATTTAATTTATAAATCTTTGATAAAAGTTTATGAATAAGACCCTTTAAATTTACTAAATTGCTTCTGTTGCAAAAAATAAAATAAGTGTTGAAAAGGATTTAAAAGAAAACTCGTTTTATGAGAGCTTTCGTAGCAATAGATGATAATTTGTAAAGAAAATTTTAAGTTACCGTTTTTATAAGATATTCTTTTAACACAAATTTTATTAAAAGCTTTTCTAAGACGAAAATTATTTTAAAAAAGTTGTCAAATTAAAAATGAAAATTTCTTTTTACAAAAAGTTTTAAATTTTGTTTTAAATAAAAAAGCTTTTTAAAATAATTTCACCAAAGCTTTTAATGAAAGTTTTACCATAACAAATTAATATCTAAAAAGCTTTCTTCACTAAGCTTGATATAAAGCTTCCTTCAAATTGTTTTAAATGATTAAAAAAGCTTTTCAAAAAATAGTTTACAAAAACTTATACAAAAAAAAAAAAAAAATAACAAAATGCTTAAAACCAAATTTGCGTGTAAACATTAAAAAAGCTTTTCTACAAATATTTCATTACACAAAATCTTTTTATATCTATTAGAACAAAAATTCCCTATAAACTTTAGAAAAGCTTTTCTATAAATTTTTCATTTAAAAAAAGATCTTTAATTTAAAAAAAGTATAATTTTAAACAGAACTGTTTCTTAGTGAATTTAAAATATTCTTGTATGCTTTAAAAAAGCTTTTATCTAAACATTTCATTAATCAAAAGCTTTTAAATCACTAATATCCAGATAAATTTAAAAAAAGTATTAAAATTTTCCCATAAACTTAAAAAAAAGCTTTTTTACAAATATTTCATTAAACAGAAGCTTTCTTTTAAAAAAGCTTTTTCTTTAAAAAAAAAAAAGTATAATTTTTAAACAAAACTGATTTCCTGCAAACTTTTAAAAAGCTTTTTTACATATATTTCATTAAACAAAAGCTTTCATTACATTTCATTACACAAAATCTTTTTATATCTATAACAACAAAAATTTCCTATAAACTTTAAAAAAGCTTTTCTATAAACATTTCATTTAAAAAAAGATCTTTAATTTAAAAAATGTATAATTTTAAACAGGACCGTTTCTTAGTGAATTTAATTTTCTTGTATGCTTTAAAAAAGCTTTTCTCTAAACATTTCATTAATCAAAAGCTTTTAAATCATTAATATCCAGATAAATTTAAAAAAGTATAATTTTTAAACAAAAATTATTCTTAGTGAACCTAAAATGTTCCTATAAACTTAAAAAAAGCTTTTTTACAAGTATTTCATTAAACAAAAGCTTTTTAAAAGCTTTTTCTTTAAAAAAGTATAATTTTTAAACAAAACTGATTTCCTGTAAACTTTAGGAAAGCTTTTCTTCATATATTTCATTAAACAAAAGCTTTTTCTAAAACAGATGTTAGTAACAAAAGCATTATAATTTCTAAACAATAATGTTTCTTAGTGAACTTAAAATGTTAAAAAAGCTTTTTATTAAGCTTTTAAATATTTTTATAAATTCAGAGAATTTGCTTAAAGCACAAATATTTTCCTAATATTTTATTAAAAAAAAAACTTTAGAAAAAGCTTTTTAAAAAGATCATATAAAATTAAAGAAAAATAATTTAAATATTAAGATGAAAAAACTTTTTCAATTGCTTAAAGCCTTTTTAATAAATTGTTTCCTTCAGAAAACCTATATTTTTAAACTGTCTGAAATTATCATTATTCAGGTAAATTAAAGTTCGAATCATTATAATCATGATAATAATATTTATGTGAAAAACAGACAGTGAAAATATTTCGTATTTTACCAAAACTAATAGCTAAAGTTGATGCCACACGCAATTGGCAAACACATGCCAACAGACTGAAAGAAAGCTGCACACAGACATCAAACTTATTGGGACAAAAACAATAATCAAAAGTTAAATCTCAATACCAGGTTCAACAAGCAACCACTCATAAATAAGTAATTCGTACAATCAAAAAAAAAATTCCAAAAAAAATCTGGAAAAACTTTTCTCCAAAAAATAAAAACCAAAGCAAACTGAACTATATATACACGTGTATATAAACATACAAACATATATGTATTTATAACATAAATTTGCATAAAAATTGGGAATGCAATCGAATTCGTATTTGGTTTAATTTTTTTTTTTTTTTTTTTTTTTGGGGTAAAGCTTATTTAATGCACAAAAGCAAACTCACACAAACACAAACACACTTATGCAAACATATAACACACGTGCAACAACTCCGTTGCACTCTCTCAGCCTTTTATATAATATGTACAAAAGAATTTATTGTTGCAGAATTATTCATGCGACAATTGCTTACACAATACTGGCAGCTCAATATGCATACATTAAACATGTACTACTTGCAACAAAAATAGTTCACTGCTTTTGCTCTGAAAATAGCAGCAAATCTACAACAAAAGAAAAGCACAAAGAATATAAATACGCCCTCGATTTTGCAAAAAATACCGAAAAAAATTTGCAAAAAAATACCGAAACTTAAAAAAGAAGCCGGCTAGTATGTGCTAGTGTTTGTAGTATACATAAACTAGGAAAAACCAAACTAATAGAGGAAAAGATTTTTCATAATACCACAACCCACTAGCAGCGGTAATGGCACAACAATACCAACAAGAAAGAAATATTAAAAAACCACAGCATACAACAAATTATTCAGGACTTGCAGTGTATTGGTATGTTGATATCATAGTGGTCAAATATCAGTTTTTTAAATCTATAGGGGTGGCACTGATTTTCTTGAACAACAGGTCTAAGTATTCTAGTTGCTTTTAATCGCTGGATTGATGATTAATATATTAATTATATATATTCCCTTAAGTAAACATTATTTTTAGTTCGAAACTTCTTCAACTTATAAGATTGAAATGAGTTAAATATAATAATCACATTCGTTTCTAAAAAGTTTTTCAAGTCACATGTTTTTCTAGATTTTTATTTGCCTTTGTGAGATCAGGGACTTTTCAATTCATGTTGTATTTGTATAGAAACACCAACATGCGAGTTCTGTAAAGATATTTTTTTTTTTACATATAAGGACTTTTCCAGTATGTAAGGGAATTCTAGCCATACAGTTCGGGAAATCAACAGTAGTTAACCAAAATATTAACTTTTGTTAAAACACATATACTAAACTTATTCAAAAATACCATACACCACTTTAATAGGGGGTATATTGAGTTTGCCCTGATGTTTGTAACGCACACAAATATTCGTCCTATACCCGCCTTAAAGTATACCAAACGGCTTAGAATCATTGGCTATCCATGAAAAGCTTGGTACAGGTCTCAATGTTTAAGATAATTTTATGAAATTTATCATCTACCCAAGGACGAAGCCTATTTAAAATGGTCAAAATCAGTCTCTATATATTCATATGGTTCCATGGTGGAACTAAATTTCTATCCTGTGCTATCAGCTTCACTTCGACCCAGAACTTTTTAGTGAAATTTACTTCAGTCTAGATATGTGTTCTCCAGTTGTATGCGGGACTGCTTTTTCTTCCTCTATCCTGGAGGGATTCCATTCTATTAACATCTTGCCAATGTTGTCGTTATTGCGTCTGAGAACATGGTCAATTAAACTCCATTTACTATTGAATATTTAAATACGTATTGGTGTTTTAAACTGTTTCTTTCCGCAGATCTCTGTTTGAGATAACATTGAACCAAGTTGTCTTCACAAGTTTGCAAAATGAGCGATTAATGAATACTTGCATGAATTGCAGGTTGTTGTTGTTGTTGTGGCTTGACTGTGTCCGATATATCTTTCCTGGAGAAAAAACTTTCGTTTGATACAGCTGTCGCTGGGTTGACAATCTTTGGCCGAGTATGACTCGGTTGTTTCGGAGCGAAGATCCAAACGTCGTTGAATTGAATTGCTTGCTTGGAATACCACAGCAAGCAATTGTTGTTGAATTGCTTGCTGTGGTATTCCAAGATTCGCATACATACAAAGCGAACGTTGGATAAAATATCTCGGAGTTTGGTTCATAGATGAATTTGGGATGTCCATAACCTTTGTAGTGCTTCAAATACTTTGTTTACATTTTCAATCGAGCCGCCTGATGAAGATTCATGTATGTTTGTAGCACTACCAAAATATATAAGTGATTGTACATCTGCCAGATCAATTTTGTCAGTTTGGAACTTTTTTGGTTGGTGGTATTCTAACGCATAACCTTTGTTTTGTTGTAAACCAGCATTATTTGGAATAGTCTGTATTTGTTGTAGTTTAGCTGAAATATCGTTGAATGTGTGGGCTAGAAGACTTATGTCATCGGCATAGTCTAGACTTCCAGTTAGACCCCAAGTGATGACCTAAGCATTATAACGTCAAATACTAAATAAACTAATAGTGGAGATAAAACTTAACTCTAAAAGTTCTTCCCAGATTGCGTTTATGCAGCACCATACATGTAGAATTCCGATATGAGGCACGGATTAGATCAATAAATCACGTGGAACTGCTTTGCACTGCAGCGATAGCCTGTTTATGGATGGCATTGAAAGCATTAGCAAAGCCTATAAATACGAAATATGCAGGAGATATCCATTCGACATTCATGCACGTGGTCCGTGCATAAGTGATAAACCCCCAGCCTGTTCAGCTAGAAGATGGGAAGACAACGAGGAACATAATCTATCATGAATGATATGTGACAGTATCTTGTTAATCATTGTCTGTATGTTTATGACCCTCAGGTGGAAGTGTATTATCCTAGCACTGATATGGGGATAGACTTTAAACAATTCTGGTTAATGTTGTCGACGTCTGATGCTTTTCCATCTTTCAGCGATTTTTAAAGCATTAACTGTTTCCACTTCTTCAGGACTGGCACATTGTGGTGGGTTCCGGAAGTGAAAATACGTTGGCAAAATTTTCGGTTCATATTCCCAATTGACGGTCCATGGAAGACGTAATAAAGCCCATTCGGTCTTTCAGAATATAAGCTGTAGATCGGTTGTTACGAGCGATCTCCTTCGCCAATCTATATAGATCCCTGTTCTATTTTTATTCGCAACAGCTTTAGCATGTTAAACCATGTTTTCCGGCCATAATCTGTTATTCCGTCATGCACTACGTGCACAGTCCATAGACGAGTATAGGATATGTAAACGTTTTCAAATTCTCTTGTCCTTGCTTCATTCTTCATTCTTTCTATCTCATTTATTAGTTGCCAGGTCTCATCAGTTATCCAAATTTTGCGCTTATGTTTTTTGTATCCGATTTGCTATCTAGCACTTTTCTTATCATACTCATAGACTCCATGAGTCCTTTTCTTGCACTTGCATGCTGAAGTTAACCAATATCACACTGTCTCCATGATGATGTTGTATTCTGTCGCCGAATTGCTAATATTTTCAGTATAACAACTACTATAAGAAGGAGGAACCATCGTTTGTTCCAAACATCCAGCAAAGAGCTACTTATGGCGATGTAATCTATCTGGGTATCCCTTCGGTAACCAGGGGAAACCTATATTATCTTATTCACTCTCCTAGGCGGGAATATCATCCATCAATGATGAGTTGAAAAGTTCATCATTCACATTCATTCGTCCCATTCCCTGTAATGCCATTACTCAATCCAAATTTGTGAAAGAGGGACCCAGTTATCATAGTAACTCTAGCCAAATTTCAGTCTCTTATTTGTACGTACATGGTCCTCTTTTAAAACTACGGGATTTGCTTTCAAAAATCTGTGTGTGTATGCGAATATTTATGTTTGAATGTGTCTATATGTATGTGGGTAAAATCAATTTTGTTCTCCATTTGCTGTTGGCAATTTGCATAATAAGGTCGTTTGGCGCAATTTGCATGTGAATGTTATAAATTCACATTGTGTATTTGAATTTCTTCTGTTTTTTGTCTTTCACCACTGCCTCTGCTACAACTACTACCGCATATCTATATATACTTTTTTTTTTTGGAGCGATATGTGTGGTTTTTTCGGTAGTTGTTTTTAATACAAAGTCTATGAAAGTATGAATGTAAAATACATAGTAAAACAAAAAGCATACAGAGTAGAAATCATGGGAAAAATTCTTTAGTTTTTCTATGCAAAAAATAATAATATGTATGTTTATGAGTATGTAGTGTAAATATGCTCGTATGAAAGCATACTTTATAACACCAGGAATATGATGGGTATTTTGTAGCTCTTGAAGGCAGACTAGCAAGTAATTTTAAATTAGGCTTATAAGTCGATTGTAATATTTACATTGTATTGCTGTTTAAACTGTTGATCATTTCAATTGAAATCATTTTTAGACTATCCTCGTATACTTTCACAATTTCTCGCACAAGAGAACACAGTTTGCCTTTGTTTTATTAGTGAGGGTTATAGGTCATGTATCTGTGTCCTTTTTGTAAAACATACATACATAAGTGTGAGTGTCACTGGCGGCATTTTTGTTTTGTTTTTCTACTTTTTTGCAAGTGTGACTTGAGTTTGTATGTGTTTTTCTTGTCATATTGTGATCTATGTTCTATAAGAGTTAATATTCCATATTTAATGTTTGTATTTCGTTTTCTTTTCCATTGCACATATACGACAACTCGTATTTGTTGCTGTTTGTTATTTCCTTGTTGCTGCCTCAACAGATATACTTTGTCATATTAGTACACATATGAGCAAAGTGAAAAAAAGTAGAATTTTAACAAGTATACTTGGCAATATTTGTAAATCATAAATATATTTAAATGCTAAAGGAATATGAAGCAGCAAAAAAGAAAAGGAAATAATATACATTAGGGAAATATCCTTAGGCAAAATAATAATAAAAACAACAGCAACGTCGACAAAGACGACAAAACAAAAACAAGTAGGGGACACTTGTACTGTTTTGCAAAACAACACCAACATTAAGTCAGATGTTCTTTTACGTTTCCTTTAACACACATACACACACAAAAATATCCTTTTTGTTGTTTGTTAGTCTTTTGCAAACAACAAGACGGGTACAACAAAAAAAAATAATCAATATGAACACAAAGAAAATGTTATATATAGTGACCAGTTGTAGTTAAATGAAAGACTAACATTATTTAGGACATTAAATCATATGTTTAAAACATTAAATGTTTTAATTGGCCAACTTTGGCAACAGTTAGTACGATTGCAGGTAACAATGGTGGCATGTCGTAAATTTGGAATGTGAAAAAAGAGTTATAAAAGAAGTGGGGTCACTTCATAAAGTATAAAACTAGAGCAAATAAATCAAATTAAGTAGATATAAAAATATGAGTTTTTCTATTCTTAATAGGCTCAAAAGTGCTTGAATCTTTAGTACAATAGATTACTATAAAAAAATAGGTCTTCAAATTTTCCATTTTTTATATAATTTTTTTCCAAGCACAATCTTCTTTGGAAGATGCCCCAAAATTCAACTAATACAATTTTCTATAGAAATTTTTTTCCAAACTAAATTTTCTATGGCAAATTTTGTTTCAAAAATAATTTTCTGTAGAAAATTTTTTCCCAAACAGAATGTTCTAAAGAAAATTTTGTCACAAATATAACTTTCTATAAAGAATGCAGTAATATACACAACTTAATACAAAAAATTTTAAGCCTACGTCCATAAAAACTATAAAAACTGTTATCATAAAAGCAATTTCTATCGAAAAATGGATCCTAAAAGCAATTTTCTATAGAAATTTTTTCCCAAACATAATTTGATTAACAAATTTAGTCCCAAACACAATTTTATCCCAAATGGCTTTGTCTATAGAAAATTGTATCCCAAAAACAATTTTCTGTACAAAGTTTCATCCCGAATACAATCTATACAAAATAAAAGAGTAAAGGGTCCTGATAGGACAATATTTCAATATATGCTTCAGTTAGTTAGTTAGTTAGTTAGTTAGTTAGTTAGTTAGTTAGTTAGTTAGTTAGTTAGTTAGTTAGTTAGTTGTTAGTTGTTAGTTTAGTTAGTTAGTTCGTTTCGTTTAGTTGTTAGTTGTTAGTGTTTTCGTTAGTTCGTTCGTTCGTTCGTTCGTTAGTTAGTTCGTTCGTTTCGTTCGTTAGTTCGTTCGTTCGTTCGTTCGTTCGTTCGTTTAGTTGTTCGTTCGTTCGTTTCGTTCGTTTGTCGTTTCGTTCTTTCGTTCGTTCGTTCGTTCGTTCGTTCGTTCGTTCGTTCGTTCGTTCGTTCGTTCGTTCGTTTTTCGTTCGTTCGTTCTTTGTTCGTTCGTTCGTTGTTCGTTCGTTCGTTCGTTCTTCGTTCGTTCGTTCGTTCGTTTTTCGTTCGTTCGTTCGTTTCGTTCGTTCGTTCGTTCGTTCGTTCGTTCGTTCGTCGTTCGTTCGTCGTTCGTTCGTTCGTTCGTTCGTTCGTTCGTTCGTTCGTTCGTTCGTTCGTTTCGTTCGTTCGTTCGTTCGTTCGTTCTTTCGTTCGTTCGTTCGTTCGTTCGTTCGTTCGTCGTTCGTTCGTTCGTTCGTTTTCGTTCGTTCGTTCGTTCGTTCGTTCTTTCGTTCGTTCGTTCGTTCGTTCGTTCGTTCGTTCGTTCGTTCTTCGTTCGTTCGTTCGTTCGTTTTCGTTCGTTCGTTCGTTCGTTCGTTCGTTCGTTCGTTCGTTCTTTCGTTCGTTCGTTCGTTCGTTCGTTCGTTCGTCGTTCGTTCGTTCGTTTCGTTCGTTCGTTCGTTCGTTTCGTTCGTTCGTTCGTTCGTTCGTTCGTTCGTTGTTCGTTCGTTTCGTTCGTTCGTTCGTTTCGTTCGTTTCGTTCTTCGTTCGTTCGTTCGTTCGTTTTCGTTCGTTCGTTCGTTCGTTCGTTCGTTCGTTCGTTCGTTCGTTCGTTTTCGTTCGTTCGTTCGTTCGTTCTTTCGTGTTCGTTCGTTCGTTCGTTCGTTCGTTCGTTTCGTTCGTTCGTTTCGTTCGTTCGTTCGTTCGTTCGTTCGTTGTTCGTTCGTTCGTTGTTCGTTCGTTCTTCGTTCGTTCGTTCGTTCGTTCGTTTTCGTTCGTTCGTTCGTTCGTTTCGTTGTTCGTTCGTTCGTTCGTTCGTTCGTTCGTTCGTTCGTTCTTCGTTCGTTTTTCGTTCGTTTGTTCGTTGTTCGTTCGTTCGTTCGTTCGTTCGTTCTTTCGTTCGTTCGTTCGTTCTTCGTTCGTTCGTTCGTTCGTTCGTCTTTTGTTCGTTCGTTCGTTCGTTCGTTCGTTCGTTTTCGTTTCGTTCGTTCGTTCGTTCGTTCGTTCGTTCGTTCGTTCGTTCGTTCGTTCGTTCGTTCGTTCGTTCGTTCGTTCGTTCGTTCGTTCGTTTCGTTCGTTCGTTCGTTCGTTCTTTCGTTCGTTCGTTCGTTTCGTTCGTTAGTTCGTTTTTAGTTCGGTTCCGTTTGACCGAGGATGTATCCATCGGGGCTGTTGTGGCGCTCGTTAACCATGTCGGCAAGGTGGGCAATCGAACCCAGCCCCCTCCGGGCCTATCGGACTAGAAACACTTACTTTATTTCATATTTAGTCGCTGTTCTAAAGTTCAAAATTCAAGAGCCCACTTGAGAAAATAGAGAAAAACTCTGATTAACTACGTTACCCCCTCGATTTATCCTTTAATAAGCATCCATTAAAATTATTTAGGCAAATTTAAAATATTTAATAAAACTCTCAGCAAAATAATGAAATTTAGCTTTTTCCTACATTTTATTATATTTTTTGTATCAGCATTTTTCCATAAAATACAGTTCAAGCAGACACTACTTTATTCACACTCTTAACACACATTGTTCCTAAGTGTAGGTGAAGTTTTTCTATGGACCAGACATAGAACTTTATCATCAGTTTTCAACATAATTAAAAATAAAGCGAAAACACACACACGATAGAAAATAAAATCAAGTGAGAGAAAACAAAAGGGAAAATAATGCAGACAATTGAAACGATATTTAAAAATCCTGATCAAAATTTAAATATATACATAATATTACGTTAAAATTACATATTACATAGGAAATTCTTCTGCATTATTTTTTAAAGTTTCATTTTAAAGATCAGCATTCAAGCTAACCCCCACTAACAAAGAATTGGTTATGTAACTAGTTTCTTGAAAACCCTTGCCTATCTATTGTGTGCATAAGAAAAACGTAAACATAGAAAAACTTACAAAAAAAGGAAAAAAACTAATACATGATAAAATTCATTATTGAACACAATCCCCTAAAGGCGAAACTCTTGATACTTTACATCTATACTCATCGTACTTAATATGTAGATGCTCTTCAACTTTAGCAGGGCATAACATGGAGTATACATACGTACATACATATGTATGTAGTATATACAACTGCATACTTAACTTACTTAATGTAGTATTATTAAAGGAATACATGCATCCTTAGGAGTACAATATATAATGTATACAAACAATACACCCACATGAGTAAGTGAAGCAGAATTGGAATGAATGTTCTTCCTTCATTGAATGAAAATACTACAAAACGTCTTAAAACAATAGACAAATAAAATTATGGTTTTAGTTGTAAATATGAAAATATATGGGATTTAACTTACACAAACATATTATTGCATATATAATGACATACATATACATATATGTATGTACGAGGCCAATTCGGAAAATTACTTTGAACTGATTTTAAACAAATTAAATAATAGAAGAAAGAAGTTTCATGGTCCATAATTGAGCCAGGACATCTTCTGAAATTCAAACCATCTTCTGAAATTAATAGTTGCTATTCTATAATGTCTTATAGAAATAGATTGGATGCCACCTTTTATGTCCCATTTTGAAAACAGTTATTGCGGGGATGTATGTTACTCATATGATAATAGAACTACCTTTTATTCTCATAAGAAACTAAAGGGTTTTTTCTCTATTTTGATGGTATTTCCCGCCCCTTTTCACGCCCACTTTTTTATTTGCATTATTTCAACTTATTAATTAAGATAATTATTTGCCTGTCTTCATATCTTAAATATAATGCATATTAAAGCTACTAACATGTGTATATAAATATGCACTCAACTTACTAATACATATAGACATTTATTTATACAGTCATTGAATTGTAGGTTATGTTGACAAAGAGTGTCTCTATTATGCAGCTGCTATACATACATGTATGTATGCATGTGAGAAAGAGTGAATAAGTTTTGCAGTAAAAACTACAAGTAAATACAGACACACAGCACACAGTTGCTCTTAATTTATGATATTCTTTTAAAAGCACATAGTACTAATACATATCCTACTAACAACTACTACATTATGCATATGTCTGTGTTAAATCCTTTTACTAAATACCAACAGCAGTTACTTTTTCCTGCAACTTTCAACATTACCAACAACTAACATTGCTGCTGTTGTTACTGCTGCCACAATAACAACTACTGCTTATTTAATACATGAAAAGGATGTTGTTGTCATTGATATTATTGCTGACATTGTTGTTGCTATTATTGTTGTTTGTTTTTAGCATTACTTATATGTATGTTTGTACGTGCAAAGTGGGAGAGGGGAATCAGTAATGTTGGAATTATATTAATGTTAATACATACATTTGCAATAGTTGTCGTCATTATATTCAGAGAATTGCAGACAATAGAGTTAGTGGTAACATTCGTTTGAGTGAGTAGTTGTTGTTGTTGTAGTAAGCAGCTGCAACTTTTATATATTTAATCAAAAATCCTTAAAAGATAAGTACGTTTTAAAGACGTCGTTTTTAAGAGGAGTTAAAACTTCAAGATGTCATTCATTTGAATTTGAGTAAAGTAGTTCAAACAGTTATAAAAGAAGTTATACAAATGAAGATTCATTATTTATGATTAAGAATGCGGATCATTATCTGAAAACAAGCTGTAATGAAATCTGTTTTAAAATACTTATATGAATGTTTAATGCATGTTAATGATAGATATTCAATGTAATTTCCATTAACTAAAGAGAATCAACTACAATTTTCAGCTCTAGAATTACTTTTGATTTGCACTAAAATTATTGGGAATAAATATTCGAAAATCGATTTTAAGTATATTTTTAGTGTTGCAGATCTATTGAGGAGGATTTTTTTTTCCAATTTGTAGATGGTAATATAGTCTAGTCTATAGTCTAGTCTATAGTCTAGTCTATAGTCTAGTCTATAGTCTAGTCTATAGTCTAGTCTATAGTCTAGTCTATAATCTAGTCTATAGTCTAGTCTATAGTCTAGTCTATAGTCTAGTCTATAGTCTAGTCTATAGTCTAGTCTATAGTCTAGTCTATAGTCTAGTCTATAGTCTAGTCTATAGTCTAGTCTATAGTCTAGTCTATAGTCTAGTCTATAGTCTAGTCTATAGTCTAGTCTATAGTCTAGTCTATAGTCTAGTCTATAGTCTAGTCTATAGTCTAGTCTATAGTCTAGTCTATAGTCTAGTCTATAGTCTAGTCTATAGTCTAGTCTATAGTCTAGTCTATAGTCTAGTCTAGTCTAGTCTAGTCTAGTCTATAGTCTAGCTCTATAGTCTAGCCTAGTCTAGTCTAGTCTAGTCTAGTCTAGTCTAGTCTAGTCTATAGCCTAGTCTAGTCTAGTCTAGTCTAGTCTAGTCTATAGTCTAGTCTAGTCTAGTCTAGTCTAGTCTATAGTCTAGTCTATAGTCTAGTCTATAGTCTAGTCTATAGTCTAGTCTATAGTCTAGTCTATAGTCTAGTCTATAGTCTAGTCTATAGTCTAGTCTATAGTCTAGTCTATAGTCTAGTCTATAGTCTAGTCTATAGTCTAGTCTATAGTCTAGTCTATAGTCTAGTCTATAGTCTAGTCTATAGTCTAGTCTATAGTCTAGTCTATAGTCCTAGTCTATAGTCTAGTCTATAGTCTAGTCTAGTCTATAGTCTAGTCTATAGTCTAGTCTATAGTCTAGTCTATAGTCTAGTCTATAGTCTAGTCTATAGTCTAGTCTATAGTCTAGTCTATAGTCTAGTCTATAGTCTAGTCTATAGTCTAGTCTATAGTCTAGTCTATAGTCTAGTCTATAGTCTAGTCTAGTCTAGTCTATAGTCTAGTCTATAGTCTAGTCTATAGTCTAGTCTAGTATAGTCTAGTCTATAGTCTACTGTCTATAGTCTAGTCTATAGTCTAGTCTAGTCTACTATAGTCTAGTCTATAGTCTAGTCATAGTCTAGTCATAGTCTAGTCTATAGTCTAGTCTATAGTCTAGTCTATAGTCTAGTCTATAGTCTAGTCTATAGTCTAGTCTATAGTCTAGTCTATAGTCTAGTCTATAGTCTAGTCTATAGTCTAGTCTATAGTCTAGTCTATAGTCTAGTCTATAGTCTAGTCTATAGTCTAGTCTATAGTCTAGTCTATAGTCTAGTCTATAGTCTATAGTCTAGTCTAGTCTATTAGTCTACTAGTCTATAGTCTACTCTATAGTCTAGTCTATAGTCTAGTCTATAGTCTACTCTATAGTCCAGTCTATAGTCTAGTCTATAGTCTAGTCTATAGTCTTGACTATAGTCTAGTCTATAGTCTAGTCTATAGTCTAGTCTATAGTCTAGTCTATAGTCTAGTCTATAGTCTACTCTATAGTCTAGTCTATAGTCTAGTCTTAGTCTAGCCTATAGTCTAGTCTATAGTCTAGTCTATAGTCTAGTCTATAGTCTAGTCTATAGTCTAGTCTATATTCTAGTCTATAGTATAGTCTATATTGGATATCGGTTTCCAATCCCTACAAGCCCTAAATTTGGTACTGTTATTTTATGCAAATGAATAGTACTTTTGGTACCTCTTTGTTCTTTAGAAGCATAAAATGGTACCTCTTTTATTGAACTAAAACAAATGTATTAAATTATGAGAGAATTCACAAAATATATTTTTATACATTTATAATTCTAATATCGGTTAAATTTAACTTCAATAAGTGTAGAGAGGCACCCATATAAGTAAAGAATAATCTAATAAAACCAAATGCTTTTCTGCTTTCCATACATAGAGAGTTGGTACTATTACTTACCTTCTAAAGATTATAAAAAGCTTATTATAGCAAAAATTATTAAAACTTTTACATTAAAACATTTATAACTGCATTCATACTAAAAGAAATATAGCTCTAAATATGTACCTTTACTTTCGCAAAAAAAAATCCTCAAATATTTGAAATTCTCTACATCCTTATTACAACATTGCAATGTATTACATACATTTTTACTTTGAATCCTCTTGCATTTAAATGCTGATAATGCAGTAAATATTAGTTAGAAAATTTACAATATAACGATGAACGAATGCAAATAGAAAAAACAATTTTAGAATTTATTGTTGTTATTATAACTATGTATTATTGTTGTTGTTATTTTATGCAGAATTTATTCATTGTTTAGTTGCATTCCATTACTATTGTTGTTTGTTATACTTGTAGGGTAAAATAAGAGGTAAATATATATTTCTTAAAGCAGTGTTGGGCTTGAGGAGACTAAAAAGCAAGTTAGCTGCAAGTTTTAAAAAATCTTTTGTTGTGTTTGTTGTTAAGAAGTGAAAATCTATTTGATTTTATTCCCTTCTGTCTATGACAACTGATCACTGTTTTTGAAAACACAATGAAATACCGACATTTTAAATTGCATACTTAAAGAAAGAAAGAGTTTCTGAAATAGAGACAGAGAGAAAGACAAGCAGTGATAAGCGTAGTGGTGATAGCACAACAACAATTCCGAATAAGGTGTATTTTTCCTTAGATGTTTAAACTTCCTATTTTTACTGTTTTTGCTGTTGTTTTATTTTTTTTAACATTTCTATTGAAACTTCTAAAGATAGTTTGGTACGTTCGTTGTTTGGTGATGATGTTAAGTTGCATTTCCTGTTCTAGGTTGATGCACATTTTTGTATATTTTTTTGCTTTGGGTTTTCACTATTGTCTTGGAGTTTGTATTTATTTATCATTTTCGTTTTTCAGTTTATACAACTTTTCCTTTATTGTTGAACACGTCAACATCATTTGTCTTCAAAGGAAATTATGTTACCATAAAATAATGGTGGTTGCAAGTGTCTGAGCGTTTTAATACTAGTCTAAGTAGAAAAATGGAAGACACGGGAACAAGTTGAAGTTTTAAAACCCATAGAACTGTTTAAAGTTATGCATCTGCTGTGACAAGGAAACAAATTGAAAACAGTGGAAGGAAATTAAAAAAAAAAATCAAAAACTAGATTTTAGATTCATTAAGCCATTTCTTTAAGTCCTCCAACACCAAGGCTTCTATAGAAGATAATAGTACCCAAATTTTTTTAGTTTTCTTAATGTATTATAGAAATCCCTTAATAAATTTTATCTCTGACTGTATAATGTTATCTCTAGCCCACCGTGCTCCCCTGAGTGCAATGACAAGACAACAACAAAAAAACTACTAACAAAAAGTGTGCATAAAATTGAAACCCAGCTGCAATTTCCGTGCTCAGCCCTTTTCTGTTATTATTTCTTTATGTTTGTATTGTTTCAGTTTATTTAGTTTGTTACCCGTCTAATATACGTGAAAACTAATTTGTAAAATAAGCAAAACATCTAAAACATTTATGTCAAATATTTTCTTTTAGAAGTTATTTTTACAACTTCTAAAGTTGTTATATGACGGTCATTAGTTGCCATACAATATTACTTAAAACTCCCCTCCCCCGTGGAGTTTTAAGTAATATTTGTTCTTAAAGAAAATGTAATGAAAAAGAAACATAAAATATTTTTACTGCATACCGGAACCCTTTTTACAATATTAATTTATATACATATTTAACATTCATACATCTTAAATAAGTTAAAGTAAATGTATCTTTCCTTGTTTCTCTTGCAGATATAACAAATTCTCTAACCATGACGGAGGTGAAAATACCCAATCATATAATGCGCTTTAAAAGTGCCATTTTAGGTTGTCGTTACAGTCTCGATGGAGAATCTTTGTATTCAGTAAAATGGTATAAAGACGGTCATGAATTTTATCGTTATGTGCCACGAAATAAACCACCGGGACAGGCATTTCCTTTGCCGGGTATCAATGTTGACGTAAGTATCTTACTGCAATTTTTATCAAGTTTCTTTTGCAAGAGATGTTGTATACACAGCTGCTGCTCTGTGCAGTATCCATTTGATTTTTCATTTATTTGCTGTTGGATTCATAAAGAAAGTTTTCCGAGTATTGGTTATTATTGTAGTTGTACCTGTAGCAAGGGAAATCTAAGAAGTTCATTTATTAAAAGTCAATGTCATCAGGAGGGTAAAGCAATTGCTTAATTTTTCTTTGAAAATTTTAGTATGTAATTATAAGTAAAATTTTCCATCAGATATTGCTTTGTAAAATAGACATATTGATATTAGTAGTTAGTGATTTACTAATTAATGTTTGTAATGCACAATAATATTGGTTCTATATCCACCTTAAATATACTCAGCAGCTTAGAATCATATTCTGTGTCGATTTAACTATTTCTGTCTGTCCTTCCATCCATGAAAATCTTGTAATCAATCGCAAATTTGAAGATAATTCAATGGGCGTAGCTTATTGAAAGGGATTAAAATCGGTCTATTATTTAAATCATGCAACTAAACCCCCCGATGAATGTTGCAATGAAATTCGGGTTAGTTAGTCAGTTAGTTAGTTATTTTAACAATATCCGGCCACGAAGGTTATTCTGGCAACAAACGCGCGGACTGCTTAGCAAACTGCCCTGAACCATTCTTTGGTATCCATCAAGGTTACGTCAGACAAAGATGCGTATCGTAGGTCGAATCGGAATTTGCTTGCCACTGGGAAGCAACATCAGGAATTAGGCAGACAAAGCACTTAATCAAGATATCAAGAGGAAAATCCCAAAAGTAATTATCGCTTAACAAAATTGATCTAAGAATACTAACGGGACTACTCAGGGAACACTGTGGTCTCTATGTCGCTATGCTTAGGGCTCTCTCTAATCTAATCTAGCTAGTTAGTTAGTTAGTTAGTTAGTTAATTAGTTAGTTAGTTAGTTAGTTAGTTAGTTAGTTAGTTAGTTAGTTTAGTTAGTTAGTTAGTTAGTTAGTTAGTTCGTTTGTTCGTTAGTTCGTTCGTTAGTTCGTTCGTTAGTTTCGTTCGTTCGTTCGTTAGTTAGTTAGTTAGTTAGTTAGTTAGTTAGTTAGTTAGTTAGTTAGTTAGTTAGTTAGTTAGTTAGTTAGTTAGTTAGTTATTCGTTAGTTAGTTAGTTAGTTAGGTAGTTAGTTAGTAGTTAGTTAGTTAGTTAGTTAGTTAGTTAGTTAGTTAGTTAGTTAGTTAGTTAGTTAGTAGTTAGTAGTTAGTTAGTTAGTTAGTTAGTTAGTTCGTTAGTTAGTTAGTTAGTTAGTTAGTTAGTTAGTTAGTTAGTAGTTAGTTAGTTAGTTAGTTAGTTAGTTAGTTAGTTAGTTAGTTAGTAGTTAGTTAGTTAGTAGTTAGTAGTTAGTTAGTAGTTAGTTAGTTAGTAGTTAGTTAGTTAGTTAGTTAGTTAGTTAGTTAGTTAGTTAGTTAGTTAGTTAGTTAGTTAGTAGTTAGTTAGTTAGTTAGTTAGTTAGTTAGTTAGTTAGTTAGTTAGTTAGTTAGTTAGTTAGTTAGTTAGTTAGTTAGTTAGTTAGTTAGTTAGTTAGTAGTTAGTTAGTTAGTTAGTTAGTTAGTTAGTTAGTTAGTTAGTTAGTTAGTTAGTTAGTTAGTTAGTTAGTTAGTTAGTTAGTTAGTTAGTTAGTAGTTAGTTAGTTAGTTAGTTAGTTAGTTAGTTAAGTTAGTTAGTTAGTTAGTTAGTTAGTTAGTTAGTAGTTAGTTAGTAGTTAGTTAGTTAGTTAGTTAGTTAGTTAGTTAGTAGTTAGTTAGTTAGTTAGTTAGTTAGTTTTAGTAGTTAGTTAGTTAGTTAGTTAGTTAGTTAGTTAGTAGTTAGTTAGTTAGTAGTTAGTTAGTTAGTTAGTTAGTAGTAGTAGTTAGTTAGTTAGTTGTTAGTTAGTTAGTTAGTTAGTTAGTAGTTAGTTAGTTAGTTAGTCGTAGTTAGTTAGTTAGTTAGTTAGTTAGTTAGTTAGTTAGTTAGTTAGTTAGTTAGTTAGTTAGTAGTTAGTTAGTAGTTAGTTAGTTAGTTAGTTAGTTAGTTAGTTAGTTGTTAGTTAGTTAGTTAGTTAGTAGTTAGTTAGTTAGTTAGTTAGTTAGTAGTTAGTTAGTAGTTAGTAGTTAGTTAGTTAGTTAGTTAGTTAGTAGTTAGTTAGTTAGTTAGTAGTTAGTTAGTTAGTTTAGTTAGTTAGTAGTTAGTTAGTTAGTTAGTTAGTAGTTAGTGTTAGTTAGTTAGTTGTAGTTAGTTAGTTAGTTAGTTAGTAGTTAGTTAGTTAGTTAGTTAGTTAGTTAGTTAGTTAGTAGTTAGTTAGTTAGTTAGTTAGTTAGTTAGTAGTAGTAGTTAGTTAGTAGTATATGAGTAGAAATACAATTAAATTCCTTGAAATATACCTCGGGCTCTATCTCTTTTGTGCAACAAACACTCGGAAGGAATCTTAAGGACTTTTTAAACATCCTCATATTTTTAGTATTTTTTCATTTAGTCGGATATCCCACTTTTATAGACGTTTCTTATACATAAAATTATTTGATTTTTCCGAGAAAGCGCTACAGAAACGAGAAATTTAATTTAAAAGTATATTTTATTCATGGACTCTACAATAACTCAAATGAATCCAGACTCTGAATGTAAATTTTATATTGCAATTCTAGGAATAAAAGTGAAAGTACATATTTAACTACATGCTTGCTGTAGTATACAGTAAACATGGTATCACAGCAATTGTAGGCGTATAATTGTTATAAGCTGAATTAAATATTTATCATACGCCAAGAAGAACGTACATAGCTTGCATTACAAGGAAAAACTGCAAATACCTAAAGCAATATTTTTAAGGAAAACCTATATTAACAATTCCATTTAAAATCAAACTTCCCTTCTTACATTAAAAATAAAATATAATTTTTAAATATTTTAAAAATGATTTAGAAACCACAAAATAAAACTTTATTCAATTAAATTATATCATATAAAAATTTTCAAATTAAAAAATATACTTAATATTTAAATAAAAAAAAAAAAAAAAAAAAAGAAACAAACTTTAGACAACCACAAATATAGTTGTTAAAAAATATACAAAACTTATTTTTTCGAATTATGTTTGTGTTCGCCTTACAACTATAATTCAACCACAACCATGTATTATAAAAGTTTAAAGAACTAAAGTTTGTTCACCACTTTAAACGTCACACGCATATATTTATAAAAAAATATCAGTTTTAAAGGACTTTTGTGTCTAACAAGAAAAAAAAACTAAATAAATCCTTAAGGATTCTAGATAGAAAAATATACGTGACTTTTGCCATTGTTGACTAGTTTTATATGTTTGTATAGAAAAAAAAACAAAAGATCTTGTCTTTTATTGCGAAAAAATGTTAACAATATATGATTTTCTTTAGACTTTATTATAAGGCGGAAATAAATATTTCATATTTTTCGTTTTTGTTTCTTATATTTGTTGTTATGGCAAAATAATGGGTAGACATTTTGGAAGAAAAAGACATTGTGATGTGACATTGTCAAGTTAAACTTAAAAAAAGAAGTGCACAATTGTTGGGCAATCAAAATGCATTATCTTTTTTTGTGAAGAAAAATACTTAAGACAGTTCTCCCGGAAAGAATTCTTTAAAACTTTCTCTAGAAACTATAGGAAAATTCTCAACAATCTAGAGTTGTTTTCTAAAGAGATTTTCTCTAGAATTGAATTTTAAAAACATATTCTTTCCCTCACTTTTATCAATTAACATTACAAAACACCTTTTTCAACAATTACACCTTCAAGATAAATTGTTAAATTTCAAACAAACTTAATCTCGTTAATCAAAGAAAGTCTGCAGAATATATAAGAAATATAATAAAAATAAATGATTTTGCAACAGTGAAATCTCATTAATCTTAATTTTTTCACTTAAAAACCGTCTGACTTTTCACTTTTTACACTTTTCTATATATGATGTGAAAAAAATATAACAATTCTTTAAATTAACCGCAAAACTCCAACAAATGAACGATTTGCATAATCATGTTTTTAAATTGAAATTAAAAACTAAAGGGAAAAAATTGCAAAAAACCAACAGAAAAAACACATCTGTTGAGTAAAAACTAAAGTTTAGAAAAAAAAACAAACCAAGTAAATACCACAAAAAATAGTTAATCATCATTTAAATTATTCAAATGAAAAGGGAAGCAGAAAAACTATTTCAACTCCCTCACTTTTTAATTAAAAAACAGCAAAATAGGGGGAAAAATTTTACATAAACAAACAGTTCAAATGAGTAACAAATATCTAAGGGAGTACATTTTATTTGATTTCAACAAATTATTGAAAAAACTAATTAATAATTCTTTCAAAATTCTTTAAACAATTTAATCTATTTTATACAAAAATTTCTTATTCCAGCTACGCAATTCCTCCGACACACAAGTGGCTCTTAGACGTGTCACACTGCAGTCAACGGGCGTTTATAAATGTGAAGTATCTGGTGAAGCACCCGCATTTAATACAGTTTCTGAATCAGAAACTATGACAGTCGTTAGTAAGTATTATTGAGTGCCTATTCTTGTACTTATTTGCACATGCTGTTATTGTAACAAAAAAAATACATTTTATTTTTATCACTTGGGGAAAAAGATTTAATACAAAATGAATTTGAATAAAACATTTTTAATTTGTACAAAGAAAATATTTAAATTTGTTATTTGTTATTTGTCACTAGAGACTGTGTTAGTAATTAAATGAAATTGAAAACAAATTAGTTTGAAAATTATTAAACAAATTGGGAATATTATTATTAATAAAAGAGCAAAAATATAAAAAATCTACGAATTATAAATAGTAAAACAGAGTTGTTCTGAGAATATCATTGCCACAATGGAATTTTCATAGAAAATTGCTCACACTCAACCACATTTTGTTTAAGAAAGTAAGACTATAGACTAGATTATGGACGAGACTATAGACTAGACTATAGACTAGACTATAGACTAGACTATAGACTAGACTATAGACTAGACTATAGACTAGACTATAGACTAGACTATAGACTAGACTATAGACTAGACTATAGACTAGACTATAGACTAGACTATAGACTAGACTATAGACTAGACTATAGACTAGACTATAGACTAGACTATAGACTAGACTATAGACTAGACTATAGACTAGACTATAGACTAGACTATAGACTAGACTATAGACTAGACTATAGACCAGACTATAGATTAGAATATAGACTAGACTATAGACCAGACTATAGACCAGACTATAGACCAGACTATAGACTAGACTAGAGACTAGACTAATAGACTAGACTATAGACTAGACTATAGACTCGACTATAGACTAGACTAATAGACTAGACGATAGACTAGACTATAGACTAGACTATAGACTAGACTAATAGACTAGACTATAGACTAGACTATAGACTAGACTATAGACGAGACTATAGACTAGACTATAGACTAGACTATAGACTGAACGATAGACTAGACTATAGACTTAGACTAATAGACTAGACTTATGCATGACTAAAGACCTATAGACTAGACTATGACTAGTAACTATAGACTAGACTATAGACTAGACTATAGACTAGACTATAGACTAGACTATAGACTAAGACTATAGACTACTATAGAACTAGACTATAGACTAGACTATAGACTAGACTATAGACTAGACATACTAACTATAGACTAGACTATAGACTAGACTATAGACTACATGACTAGAACCTATAGACCTAGACTATAGACTAGACTATAGACTATACTATAGACTAGACTATAGACTTAGACTATAGACTAGACTATAGACTAGACTATAGAACTGTAGACTATAGCCTAGACTAGACCTAGACAGAACTAGACGATAGACTAGACTATAGACGAGCTATAGACTAGACTATAAGACTAGACATAGACTAGACTATAGACCAGACTATAGACTAGACCTATAGACTAGACTCTAGACTAGACTATAGACTAGACTATAGACTAGACTATAGACTCTACGCCTCGCCTATCGACTCTCGCCTCGATAGACTATCGCCTAGCCTATAGACTGACTTAGACTAGCTCGCCTAGCCTCTCGCTCCCTCTCGCCTAGCCTCTCGCCTCGCTCGCCTCGCTCGCCTCGCCTCTCGCCTCGCCTCTCGCCTCGCCTCTAGCCTAGCCTCTGACGCCTCTGACTAGATATAGACTAGGACTATAGACTAGACTATAGACTAGACTATAGACTAGACTATAGACTAGACTATAGACTAGACTATAGACTAGACTATAGACTAGACTATAGACTAGACTATAGACTAGACTATAGACTAGACTATAGACTAGACTATAGACTAGACTATAGACTAGACTATAGACTAGACTATAGACTAGACTATAGACTAGACTATAGACTAGACTATAGACTAGACTATAGACTAGACTATAGACTAGACTATAGACTTATTTTTATACAGATTCATATAATACTAGTTATCCCTCTACTGTTTTTAATTAGATGTCGACCTATTTTTAATGTTCTTAATATGTCATTTCTACTTACAATATGAACATACAGTTTATTATAGAGTACATAAATAATACGGCCTAGATATTCTGAATCTTCATTTGCCTGTCTTTTAAACGACTGCCTGCAACACAGCCTTTAAAATCGTAATAAAAAACTGCGTAAAATATTTCTCTAATTTTTTTTTGTCTGCACGTTCTTTCAGTTTGTTCAAACAAGAAAAAATTTCTCAGAAATCAAAGAAACACATTATTATTATTATAAAATAAAATCAAAAGTAAAATATGCAAAAAAAATAAAAGATTGCGTCCTTGTTAAAGAGGCAAATAAAAAAAAATAGCAACATATTCACAATTAAGGCATCATTATTTACTAGACTAAATGATACTAGACCAATTTATATATGTATGTATGTATGTGGTATTCTTACAACATATGTAGATCGCAAATATCTCTTTTAACTTTATAGTAAATGCACACTGTATTAAAAACGCCTACATTTATACTTGGGAGCCAGATGAAGCGTTTGTAGGATAATAAATATATTCGCAAGGACATACAATTTTGGTTACAAACATTTAAAGTTGTTATACAATGACAACATACCAAAAGCGTATTTATTACATACATCATGGCATTGAACATATGAGGAGGATAAGCAGAGTTTCTTTGAAGGTTGGTTAGCTTTTTATTTTATTCTAATTTACATAAAATTAAAAACTTCACCTATTGTTCTTTGCGAAAAGACAAAGGCCCGTAATCTCATTCTCCGGTTTTCATTTAACCGGTAGATATTCTGCCGGTTAAAATATTTTTATACCCACCATCAAAAAAGATGGGGGGTATATTGATTTTGTCATTCCGTTTGTAACACATCGAAATATTGGTCATAGACCCACAAAAGTATATATATTCTGGGTCCTCATTAAATTCTAAGACGATCTAGCCATGTCTGTCCGTCTGTCCGTCTGTCCGTCTGTCCGTCCGTCCGTCCGTCTGTCTGTCTGTCTGTCTGTCTGTCTGTTGAAAGCACGATAGAGTCCGAATGGAAAAAGCTAGAGGGTTGAAATTTCACATAAATATTTCTTATAGGTAAGGTTTGTTTGGTATTGAAAATGGGCAATATCGGTCCACGTTTTCGGATAGCCCCCATACAAGTGGCCCCTCGAAAAGCAGCTTTAACAGCCATAACTTGTTTAAAAATACGAATATAGCGATGAAATTCGACATAAGTAAGTTTCTTGTGATCCAAAATCACTGTGCAAAATTTTATGAGGATCGGTCCATAATTGACCCTACCTCCCATATAAGGTCCCCTTCAGAAAATGACTTTAACGCTCATTACTGGCTTAAAAAATTCTAGTATATAGATGAAATTCGACATAAGTAAGTTTCATACGAGTCAAAATCTATTTAAAAATTTTATGTTGATCGGTCCATGATTGACCCTACCCCCCATATAAGGTCCCCTTCAGAAAATGACTGCAACGCTCATTAATGACTATAAAAATACGAGTGTAGCGATGAAATTCGACACAAATAAATTTTATACGAACCAAATTCTGTCTACCAAATTTTATGAGGATCGACCCATAATTGACCCTACCCCCCTATATAATGTCCCCTTCAGAAAATTACTTTAACGCTTATAACTGGCCTAAAAATACGAATATATAGATGAAATTCGACATAAGTAAGTTTCATTCGAGTCAAACGAGGTTTGATGGTGGGTATATAAGATTCGGCATAGCCGAATATAACACTCTTACTTGTTTTTTTTTTTTTTTTTTGTATGAAAACTGTCAAAATATCGTTTCGATAAAAACTAACAAGACATTGAGAAAATGGGGGTAAGACTAAGTTACATACTATGGAATTTACTATAGAATAGTCTATAAACTAGACTGCAGATAATACTATAGACTAGACTGTAGACTAGGCTATAGACCAGACTGTAGGCTAGACTATAGACTAGACTATAGACTAGAGTGTAGACTAGACTATAGACTAAACTGTAGACTAGACTATAGACTAGACTGTAGAATAAACTATAGACTGGACTGCAGACTAGACTATAGACTAGACTGTAGACAAGACTGTAGACTAGACTATAGACTAGACCATGGACAATACTACAGACCAGACTATGGACAGTACTACAGACCAGACTAGACTATACTGTAGACTAGACTATACTATAGGCTAGACTGTAGTCTAGACTATAGTCTAGACTGTAGACTATACTATAGACTATACTGTAGACAAGACAATAGACTAGACTGTAGACTAGACTATAGACTAGACCATGGACAATACTACAGACCAGACTATGGACAGTACTACAGACCAGACTATGGACAATACTATAGACTAGACTAGACTGTATTCTGTAGTCTAAACTATAGATTAGACTATAGACTAGACTGTAAACTAGACTATAGACTATTCTATGGACTAGATTGTAGACTAGAGTATAAACTATATTGTAGACTAGACTATAAACTATATTGTAGACTAGACTTTGAACTAGATTGTAGACTAGACTTTAGTCTAGACTATAAACTAGACTATAGACTAACTATGGACTTGACTATGAACTAGACGACTGGGTTTGACTATAGACTAGACTATAGACTAGTTTTTAGAATATACTATAGACTGGACAATAGAATAGACTATAGAATAGTCTATAGAATAAACTATAGATTATACTATATACTAGACTATCAGATTATACTATAGACAAGACCATAAACTAGGCTATAGACTAGATTATAGAGTAGACTATCAAATTATACTACTACATTAAACTATAGACTAGACTATAGACTAGACTATAGACTAGACTACAACTGCACTAGACTAGATTAGACTTGACATTAGGCTGTAGTAGGAACTAGACTATAATAAAGACGAAATTTGGACATTTTAAATTAATTTTAAATTAATTTTTTCATACACATTAACAAAAGAAAATGTTTAGTATCTACAATAATCTGGTGTGTTTTTGTCTAAAAAGCCCATTATTTGGCGAATAGTTTTTCTTTTTCTGTTGCTGCCACACATACAAAGAAACAAAGAATTTTCATAGAAAAAATATTGTGGATGGGCGTTTGAAAGTGTTTTGTTCTTTTTATATAAAGTATTTAATATTTTCTTTTTTTATTCGTATCAACATAAAATCACTGTAATGTTACTGGCAGCAGTATTTATTTTCATTCTCTTGTCGTAATGGTTTTTTCGGTTATTTCATTTGTTTCTATGGTTGGTGTTTTAAGAAAATGTAATAAATTCTTTGGGGTTTCATACCTCGTTTTCATACCAATTTTTCTGTTACGAGTTTATTTTGCATACCGCAGTGCGTAAAATTACAATCATTGTACCATCGCACTATTGTTGTTGCAAAAAAAGGATATGAAAATAAAATTGTTGATTGAAAAAAAGAGCAATTACAGTTTTAAGTGCTTTCTTTGGTTAATTCTGAGAAAATATACTATAAGTCTTTGGTAGGATATAAAAGTTGATAACAGATTTTCATTGTTTTGGCCCTAGCTCTTCTAGTTTAGACAGGAAATGGTCTTCTATGTTTTCACACAAAAATCGGTTTTTTGTAGGAAATAAAAGTGTTCACAAGATTTTCATTATTTGGCCCTAGCTCTTCTAGTTTAGCCAGAAAATGGACTTTTAAGTTTTCACACAAAATCAATTTTTTGTAGGAAATAAAATTGATCACAGGTTTTCATTGTTTTGGCCTTAGCTCTTCTAGTTTAGTCAGAAAATGGACTTTTATGTTTTCACTGAAAGACCGATTTTTTATAGGAAATAAAAAGTGATCACAGATTTTCATTGTTTTGGGCCCCTAGCTCTTCTAGTTTAGCCAAGAAAATGGACTTTTATGTTTTCACTCAAAAATCAATTTTTTTATAGGAAATAAAAGTGATCACAGATTTTCATTGTTTTGGCCCTAGCTCTTCTAGTTTAGCCAGAAAATGGACTTTTATGTTTTCACTGAAAAGATTTTTGTAGGAAAATAAAGTGATCACAGATTTTCATTGTTTTGGCCCTAGCTCTTCTAGTTTAGCAGAAAATGGACTTTTATGTTTTCACTGAAAAATCGATTTTTTCTAGGAAATAAAGTGATCACAGATTTTCATTGTTTTGGCCCTAGTTTAGCCAGAAAATGGACTTTTATGTTTTCACTGAAAAATCGATTTTTTGAGGAAATAAAAGTGATCACAGATTTTCATTGTTTTGGCCCTAGCTCTTCTAGTTTAGCCAGAAAATGGACTTTTATGTTTTCACTGAAAAATCGATTTTTGTAGGAAATAAAAGTGATCACAGATTTTCATTGTTTTGGCCCTAGCTCTTCTAGTTTAGCCAGAAAATGGACTTTTATGTTTTCACTGAAAAATCGATTTTTTAGGAAATAAAAGTGATCACAGATTTTCATTGTTTTGGCCCTAGCTCTTCTAGTTTAGCCAGAAAATGGACTATTATGTTTTCACGGAAAAAATTCGATTTTTGTAGGAAATAAAAGTGATCACAGATTTTTCATTGTTTTGGCCCTGCTCTTCTAGTTTAGCCAGAAAATGGACTTTTATGTTTTCACTGAAAAATCGATTTTTTTAAGGAAATAAAAGTGATCACAAATTTTCATTGTTTTGGCCCTAGCTCTTCTAGTTTAGCCAGAAAATGGACTTTTATGTTTTCACTGAAAAATCGATTTTTGGTAGGAAATAAAAGTGATCACAGATTTTCATTGTTTTGGCCCTAGCTCCTTCTAGTTAGCCAGAAAATGGACTTTTAGGTTTTTCACTGAAAAATCGATTTTTTGTAGGAAATAAAAGTGATCACAGATTTTCATTGTTTTGGCCCTAGCTCTTCTAGTTTAGCCAGAAAATGGACTTTATGTTTTTCACTGAAAAATCGATTTTTGGTAGGAAATAAAGTGATCACAGATTTTCATTGTTTTGGCCCTAGCTCTTTTAGTTTTTGAGCCAGAAAAATGGACTTTTATGTTTTCACTGAAAAAATCGATTTTTGTAGGAAATAAAAGTGATCACAGATTTCATTGTTTTATCCCTAGCTCTTCTAGTTTAGCCAGAAAATGGACTTTTATGTTTTCAACTGAAAAATCGATTTTTGAAGGAAATAAAAGTGATCACAGATTTTCATTGTTTTGTCCCTAGCTCTTCTAGTTTAGCCAGAAAAGGACTTTTATGTTTTCACTGAAAAATCGATTTTGGTAGTGATCACAGATTTTTCATTGTTTTGCCTAGCTCTTCTAGTTTAGCCAGAAAATGGACTTTTATGTTTCACTGCAAATCGATTTTTTGTAGGAAATAAAAGTGATCACAGATTTTCATTGTTTTGGCCCTAGCTCTTCTAGTTTAGCCAGAAAATGGACTTTTATGTTTTCACTGAAAAAATTGATTTTTTGGTAGGAAATAAAAGTGATCACAGATTTTCATTGTTTTGGCCCTAGCTCTTCTAGTTTTAGCCAGAAAATGGACTTTTATTTTTCACTGAAAAAATCGATTTTGGTAGGAAATAAAAGTGATCACAGATTTTCATTGTTTTGGCCCTAGCTCTTCTAGTTTAGCCAGAAAATGGACTTTTATGTTTTCACTGAAAAATCGATTTTTTGTAGGAAATAAAGTGATCACAGAGTTTCAATTGTTTTTATCCCTAGCTCTTCTAGTTTAGCCAGAAAATGGACTTTTATGTTTTCACTGAAAAAATCGATTTTTTGAAGGAAATAAAAGTGATCACAGATTTTCATTGTTTTGGCCCTAGCTCTTCTAGTTTAGCCAGAAAATGGACTTTTATGTTTTCACTGCAAAAATCGATTTTTGTAGGAAATAAAAGTGATCACAGATTTTCATTGTTTTGGCCCTAGCTCTTCTAGTTTAGCCAGAAAATGGACTTTTATGTTTGTCACTGCAAAATCGATTTTTTGTAGGAAATAAAAGTGATCACAGATTTTCATTGTTTTGGCCCTAGCTCTTCTAGTTTAGCCAGAAAATGGACTTTTATGTTTTCACTGAAAAATTGATTTTTTGTAGGAAATAAAAGTGATCACAGATTTTTCCATTGTTTTGGCCCTAGCTCTTCTAGTTTAGCCAGAAAATGGACTTTTATGTTTTCACTGAAAAATTGATTTTTGGTAGGAAATAAAAAGATCACAGATTTTCATTGTTTGGCCCTAGCTCTTCTAGTTTAGCCAGAAAATGGACTTTTATGTTTTCACTGAAAAATCGATTTTTTGTAGGAAATAAAAGTGATCACAGATTTTCATTGTTTTGGCCCTAGCTCTTCTAGTTTAGCCAGAAAAATGGACTTTATGTTTTCACTGAAAAATCGATTTTTGGTAGGAAATAAAAGTGATCACAGATTTTCATTGTTTTGGCCCTAGCTCTTCTAGTTAGCCAGAAAATGGACTTTTATGTTTTCACTGAAAATCGATTTTTGTAGGAAATAAAAGTGATCACAAGATTTTCATTGTTTGGCCCTAGCTCTTCTAGTTTAGCCAGAAAATGGACTTTTAGTGTTTTCACTGAAAAATCGATTTTTGGTAGGAATAAAGTGATCACAGATTTTCATTGTTTTGGCCCTAGCTCTTCTAGTTTAGCCAGAAAATGGACTTTTAATGTTTCCACTGAAAACTGATTTTTTGTAGGAAATAAAAGTGATCACAGATTTTCATTGTTTTGGCCCTAGCTCTTCTAGTTTTAGCCAGAAAATGGACTTTTATGTTTTCACTCAAAAATCGATTTTTGGTAGGAAATAAAAAAGATCACAGATTTTCATTCAAATGGGACTTTTATGTTTTCACTGAAAAAATCGATTTTTTGTAGGAAATAAAAGTGATCACAGATTTTCATTGTTTTGGCAATAGCTCTTCTAGTTTAGCCAGAAAATGGACTTTTATGTTTTCACTGAAAAATCGATTTTTTCTAGGAAATAAAAGTGATCACAGATTTTCACTGTTTTTGGCCCTAGCTCTTCTGTTTAGCCAGAAAATGGACTTTTATGTTTTCACTCAAAAATCGATTTTTGTAGGAAATAAAAGTGATCACAGATTTTCATTGTTTTGGCCCTAGCTCTTCTAGTTTAGCCAGAAAATGGACTTTTATGTTTTCACTCAAAAATCGATTTTTAGGAAATAAAAGTGATCACAGATTTTCATTGTTTTGGCCCTAGCTCTTCTAGTTTAGCCAGAAAATGGACTTTTATGTTTTCACTCAAAAATCGATTTTTAGGAAATAAAGTGATCACAGATTTTCATTGTTTTGGCCCTAGCTCTTCTAGTTTAGCCAGAAAATGGACTTTTATGTTTTCACTCAAAAATCGATTTTTAGGAAATAAAGTGATCACAGATTTTCATTGTTTTGGCCCTAGCTCTTCTAGTTTAGCCAGAAAATGGACTTTTATGTTTTCACTCAAAAATCGATTTTTGTAGGAAATAAAAGTGATCACAGATTTTCATTGTTTTGGCCCTAGCTCTTCTAGTTTAGCCAGAAAATGGACTTTTATGTTTTCACTCAAAAATCGATTTTGTAGGAAATAAAAGTGATCACAGATTTTCATTGTTTTGGCCCTAGCTCTTCTAGTTTAGCCAGAAAATGGACTTTTATGTTTTCACTCAAAAATCGATTTTTTAGGAAATAAAAGTGATCACAGATTTTCATTGTTTTGGCCCTAGCTCTTCTAGTTTAGCCAGAAAATGGACTTTTATGTTTTCACTGAAAAATCGATTTTTTAGGAAATAAAAGTGATCACAGATTTTCATTGTTTTGGCCCTAGCTCTTCTAGTTTAGCCAGAAAATGGACTTTTATGTTTTCACTGAAAAATCGATTTTTTAGGAAATAAAAGTGATCACAGATTTTCATTGTTTTGGCCCTAGCTCTTCTAGTTTAGCCAGAAAATGGACTTTTATGTTTTCACTGAAAAATCGATTTTTTAGGAAATAAAAGTGATCACAGATTTTCATTGTTTTGGCCCTAGCTCTTCTAGTTTAGCCAGAAAATGGACTTTTATGTTTTCACTAAAAATCGATTTTTTGTAGGAAATAAAAGTGATCACAGATTTTCATTGTTTTGGCCCTAGCTCTTCTAGTTTAGCCAGAAAATGGACTTTTATGTTTTCACTGAAAAATCGATTTTTAGGAAATAAAAGTGATCACAGATTTTCATTGTTTTGGCCCTAGCTCTTCTAGTTTAGCCAGAAAATGGACTTTTATGTTTTCACTAAAAATCGATTTTTTAGGAAATAAAAGTGATCACAGATTTTCATTGTTTTGGCCCTAGCTCTTCTAGTTTAGCCAGAAAATGGACTTTTATGTTTTCACTCAAAAATCGATTTTTGTAGGAAATAAAGTGATCACAGATTTTCATTGTTTTGGCCCTAGCTCTTCTAGTTTAGCCAGAAAATGGACTTTTATGTTTTCACTCAAAAATCGATTTTTTAGGAAATAAAAGTGATCACAGATTTTCATTGTTTTCCCTAGCTCTTCTAGTTTAGCCAGAAAATGGACTTTTATGTTTTCACTCAAAAATCGATTTTTTAGGAAATAAAAGTGATCACAGATTTTCATTGTTTTGGCCCTAGCTCTTCTAGTTTAGCCAGAAAATGGACTTTTATGTTTTCACTGAAAAATCGATTTTTTAGGAAATAAAAGTGATCACAGATTTTCATTGTTTTGGCCCTAGCTCTTCTAGTTTAGCCAGAAAATGGACTTTTATGTTTTCACTGAAAAATCGATTTTTGTAGGAAATAAAAGTGATCACAGATTTTCATTGTTTTGGCCCTAGCTCTTCTAGTTTAGCCAGAAAATGGACTTTTATGTTTTCACTCAAAAATCGATTTTTTAGGAAATAAAAGTGATCACAGATTTTCATTGTTTTGGCCCTAGCTCTTCTAGTTTAGCCAGAAAATGGACTTTTATGTTTTCACTCAAAAATCGATTTTTGAGGAAATAAAAGTGATCACAGATTTTCATTGTTTTGGCCCTAGCTCTTCTAGTTTAGCCAGAAAATGGACTTTTATGTTTTCACTCAAAAATCGATTTTTGTAGGAAATAAAGTGATCACAGATTTTCATTGTTTTGGCCCTAGCTCTTCTAGTTTAGCCAGAAAATGGACTTTTATGTTTTCACTCAAAAATCGATTTTTTAGGAAATAAAGTGATCACAGATTTTCATTGTTTTGGCCCTAGCTCTTCTAGTTTAGCCAGAAAATGGACTTTTATGTTTTCACTCAAAAATCGATTTTTGTAGGAAATAAAAGTGATCACAGATTTTCATTGTTTTGGCCCTAGCTCTTCTAGTTTAGCCAGAAAATGGACTTTTATGTTTTCACTCAAAAATCGATTTTTTGTAGGAAATAAAAGTGATCACAGATTTTCATTGTTTTGGCCCTAGCTCTTCTAGTTTAGCCAGAAAATGGACTTTTATGTTTTCACTCAAAAATCGATTTTTGTAGGAAATAAAAGATCACAGATTTTCATTGTCCAGAATGGACTTTTATGTTTTCACTGAAAAATCGATTTTTTGTAGGAAATAAAAGTGATCACAGATTTTCATTGTTTTGGCCCTAGCTCTTCTAGTTTAGCCAGAAAATGGACTTTTATGTTTTCACTCAAAAATCGATTTTTTAGGAAATAAAAGTGATCACAGATTTTCATTGTTTTGGCCCTAGCTCTTCTAGTTTAGCCAGAAAATGGACTTTTATGTTTTCACTGAAAAATCGATTTTTTAGGAAATAAAAGTGATCACAGATTTTCATTGTTTTGGCCCTAGCTCTTCTAGTTTAGCCAGAAAATGGACTTTTATGTTTTCACTGAAAAATCGATTTTTTAGGAAATAAAAGTGATCACAGATTTTCATTGTTTTGGCCCTAGCTCTTCTAGTTTAGCCAGAAAATGGACTTTTATGTTTTCACTCAAAAATCGATTTTTGTAGGAAATAAAAGTGATCACAGATTTTCATTGTTTTGGCCCTAGCTCTTCTAGTTTAGCCAGAAAATGGACTTTTATGTTTTCACTCAAAAATCGATTTTTTAGGAAATAAAAGTGATCACAGATTTTCATTGTTTTGGCCCTAGCTCTTCTAGTTTAGCCAGAAAATGGACTTTTATGTTTTCACTCAAAAATCGATTTTTTAGGAAATAAAAGTGATCACAGATTTTCATTGTTTTGGCCCTAGCTCTTCTAGTTTAGCCAGAAAATGGACTTTTATGTTTTCACAAAAATCGATTTTTTGTAGGAAATAAAAGTGATCACAGATTTTCATTGTTTTGGCCCTAGCTCTTCTAGTTTAGCCAGAAAATGGACTTTTATGTTTTCACTAAAAATCGATTTTTGTAGGAAATAAAAGTGATCACAGATTTTCATTGTTTTGGCCCTAGCTCTTCTAGTTTAGCCAGAAAATGGACTTTTATGTTTTCACTCAAAAATCGATTTTTAGGAAATAAAAGTGATCACAGATTTTCATTGTTTTGGCCCTAGCTCTTCTAGTTTAGCCAGAAAATGGACTTTTATGTTTTCACTCAAAAATCGATTTTTTAGGAAATAAAAGTGATCACAGATTTTCATTGTTTTGGCCCTAGCTCTTCTAGTTTAGCCAGAAAATGGACTTTTATGTTTTCACTGAAAAATCGATTTTGTAGGAAATAAAAGTGATCACAGATTTTCATTGTTTTGGCCCTAGCTCTTCTAGTTTAGCCAGAAAATGGACTTTTATGTTTTCACTGAAAAATCGATTTTTAGGAAATAAAAGTGATCACAGATTTTCATTGTTTTGGCCCTAGCTCTTCTAGTTTAGCCAGAAAATGGACTTTTATGTTTTCACTCAAAAATCGATTTTTGTAGGAAATAAAGTGATCACAGATTTTCATTGTTTTGGCCCTAGCTCTTCTAGTTTAGCCAGAAAATGGACTTTTATGTTTTCACTCAAAAATCGATTTTTAGGAAATAAAGTGATCACAGATTTTCATTGTTTTGGCCCTAGCTCTTCTAGTTTAGCCAGAAAATGGACTTTTATGTTTTCACTGAAAAATCGATTTTTGTAGGAAATAAAAGTGATCACAGATTTTCATTGTTTTGGCCCTAGCTCTTCTAGTTTAGCCAGAAAATGGACTTTTATGTTTTCACTCAAAAATCGATTTTTTAGGAAATAAAAGTGATCACAGATTTTCATTGTTTTGGCCCTAGCTCTTCTAGTTTAGCCAGAAAATGGACTTTTATGTTTTCACTCAAAAATCGATTTTTTAGGAAATAAAAGTGATCACAGATTTTCATTGTTTTGGCCCTAGCTCTTCTAGTTTAGCCAGAAAATGGACTTTTATGTTTTCACTCAAAAATCGATTTTTTGTAGGAAATAAAAGTGATCACAGATTTTCATTGTTTTGGCCCTAGCTCTTCTAGTTTAGCCAGAAAATGGACTTTTATGTTTTCACTCAAAAATCGATTTTTTGTAGGAAATAAAAGTGATCACAGATTTTCATTCCAGCTTTCTATTTGTTTTCACTGAAAAATCGATTTTTTAGGAAATAAAAGTGATCACAGATTTTCATTGTTTTGGCCCTAGCTCTTCTAGTTTAGCCAGAAAATGGACTTTTATGTTTTCACTCAAAAATCGATTTTTTAGGAAATAAAAGTGATCACAGATTTTCATTGTTTTGGCCCTAGCTCTTCTAGTTTAGCCAGAAAATGGACTTTTATGTTTTCACTCAAAAATCGATTTTTTAGGAAATAAAAGTGATCACAGATTTTCATTGTTTTGGCCCTAGCTCTTCTAGTTTAGCCAGAAAATGGACTTTTATGTTTTCACTCAAAAATCGATTTTTTGTAGGAAATAAAGTGATCACAGATTTTCATTGTTTTGGCCCTAGCTCTTCTAGTTTAGCCAGAAAATGGACTTTTATGTTTTCACTAAAAATCGATTTTTGTAGGAAATAAAAGTGATCACAGATTTTCATTGTTTTGGCCCTAGCTCTTCTAGTTTAGCCAGAAAATGGACTTTTATGTTTTCACTGAAAAATCGATTTTTTAGGAAATAAAAGTGATCACAGATTTTCATTGTTTTGGCCCTAGCTCTTCTAGTTTAGCCAGAAAATGGACTTTTATGTTTTCACTCAAAAATCGATTTTTGTAGGAAATAAAAGTGATCACAGATTTTCATTGTTTTGGCCCTAGCTCTTCTAGTTTAGCCAGAAAATGGACTTTTATGTTTTCACTCAAAAATCGATTTTTTAGGAAATAAAAGTGATCACAGATTTTCATTGTTTTGGCCCTAGCTCTTCTAGTTTAGCCAGAAAATGGACTTTTATGTTTTCACTCAAAAATCGATTTTTTAGGAAATAAAGTGATCACAGATTTTCATTGTTTTGGCCCTAGCTCTTCTAGTTTAGCCAGAAAATGGACTTTTATGTTTTCACTGAAAATCGATTTTTGTAGGAAATAAAAGTGATCACAGATTTTCATTGTTTTGGCCCTAGCTCTTCTAGTTTAGCCAGAAAATGGACTTTTATGTTTTCACTAAAAATCGATTTTTTAGGAAATAAAAGTGATCACAGATTTTCATTGTTTTGGCCCTAGCTCTTCTAGTTTAGCCAGAAAATGGACTTTTATGTTTTCACTCAAAAATCGATTTTTTAGGAAATAAAAGTGATCACAGATTTTCATTGTTTTGGCCCTAGCTCTTCTAGTTTAGCCAGAAAATGGACTTTTATGTTTTCACTGAAAAATCGATTTTTGAAGGAATAAAGTGATCACAGATTTTCATTGTTTTGGCCCTAGCTCTTCTAGTTTAGCCAGAAAATGGACTTTTATGTTTTCACTGAAAAATCGATTTTTGTAGGAAATAAAAGTGATCACAGATTTTCATTGTTTTGGCCCTAGCTCTTCTAGTTTAGCCAGAAAATGGACTTTTATGTTTTCACTAAAAATCGATTTTTTAGGAAATAAAGTGATCACAGATTTTCATTGTTTTGGCCCTAGCTCTTCTAGTTTAGCCAGAAAATGGACTTTTATGTTTTCACTCAAAAATCGATTTTTTGTAGGAAATAAAAGTGATCACAGATTTTCATTGTTTTGGCCCTAGCTCTTCTAGTTTAGCCAGAAAATGGACTTTTATGTTTTCACTCAAAAATCGATTTTTTGTAGGAAATAAAAGTGATCACAGATTTTCATTGTTTTGGCCCTAGCTCTTCTAGTTTAGCCAGAAAATGGACTTTTATGTTTTCACTCAAAAATCGATTTTTTTAGGAAATAAAAGATTTTCATTGTTTTTCAGTTTCCAGAAAATGGACTTTTATGTTTTCACTGAAAAATCGATTTTTTGTAGGAAATAAAAGTGATCACAGATTTTCATTGTTTTGGCCCTAGCTCTTCTAGTTTAGCCAGAAAATGGACTTTTATGTTTTCACTGAAAAATCGATTTTTTAGGAAATAAAAGTGATCACAGATTTTCATTGTTTTGGCCCTAGCTCTTCTAGTTTAGCCAGAAAATGGACTTTTATGTTTTCACTGAAAAATCGATTTTTTAGGAAATAAAAGTGATCACAGATTTTCATTGTTTTGGCCCTAGCTCTTCTAGTTTAGCCAGAAAATGGACTTTTATGTTTTCACTCAAAAATCGATTTTTTAGGAAATAAAAGTGATCACAGATTTTCATTGTTTTGGCCCTAGCTCTTCTAGTTTAGCCAGAAAATGGACTTTTATGTTTTCACTGAAAAATCGATTTTTTGTAGGAAATAAAAGTGATCACAGATTTTCATTGTTTTGGCCCTAGCTCTTCTAGTTTAGCCAGAAAATGGACTTTTATGTTTTCACTGAAAAATCGATTTTTTAGGAAATAAAAGTGATCACAGATTTTCATTGTTTTGGCCCTAGCTCTTCTAGTTTAGCCAGAAAATGGACTTTTATGTTTTCACTGAAAAATCGATTTTTTGGAGGAATAAAAGTGATCACAGATTTTCATTGTTTTGGCCCTAGCTCTTCTAGTTTAGCCAGAAAATGGACTTTTATGTTTCACTCAAAAATCGATTTTTTGTAGGAAATAAAAGTGATCACAGATTTTCATTGTTTTGGCCCTAGCTCTTCTAGTTTAGCCAGAAAATGGACTTTTATGTTTTCACTGAAAAATCGATTTTTGTAGGAAATAAAAGTGATCACAGATTTTCATTGTTTTGGCCCTAGCTCTTCTAGTTTAGCCAGAAAATGGACTTTTATGTTTTCACTCAAAAATCGATTTTTTAGGAAATAAAAGTGATCACAGATTTTCATTGTTTTGGCCCTAGCTCTTCTAGTTTAGCCAGAAAATGGACTTTTATGTTTTCACTGAAAAATCGATTTTTGTAGGAAATAAAAGTGATCACAGATTTTCATTGTTTTGGCCCTAGCTCTTCTAGTTTAGCCAGAAAATGGACTTTTATGTTTTCACTGAAAAATCGATTTTTGTAGGAAATAAAAGTGATCACAGATTTTCATTGTTTTGGCCCTAGCTCTTCTAGTTTAGCCAGAAAATGGACTTTTATGTTTTCACTGAAAAATCGATTTTTAGGAAATAAAAGTGATCACAGATTTTCATTGTTTTGGCCCTAGCTCTTCTAGTTTAGCCAGAAAATGGACTTTTATGTTTTCACTGAAAAATCGATTTTTGTAGGAAATAAAAGTGATCACAGATTTTCATTGTTTTGGCCCTAGCTCTTCTAGTTTAGCCAGAAAATGGACTTTTATGTTTTCACTGAAAAATCGATTTTTAGGAAATAAAAGTGATCACAGATTTTCATTGTTTTGGCCCTAGCTCTTCTAGTTTAGCCAGAAAATGGACTTTTATGTTTTCACTGAAAAATCGATTTTTGTAGGAAATAAAGTGATCACAGATTTTCATTGTTTTGGCCCTAGCTCTTCTAGTTTAGCCAGAAAATGGACTTTTATGTTTTCACTGAAAAATCGATTTTTTAGGAAATAAAAGTGATCACAGATTTTCATTGTTTTGGCCCTAGCTCTTCTAGTTTAGCCAGAAA
Organism: Lucilia sericata; assembly: GCF_015586225.1. Taxonomy (NCBI): domain Eukaryota; kingdom Metazoa; phylum Arthropoda; class Insecta; order Diptera; family Calliphoridae; genus Lucilia; species Lucilia sericata. The sequence continues at coordinate 172,750 of NW_023995009.1, forward strand.
ATGGACTTTTATGTTTTCACTGAAAAATCGATTTTTGTAGGAAATAAAAGTGATCACAGATTTTCATTGTTTTGGCCCTAGCTCTTCTAGTTTAGCCAGAAAATGGACTTTTATGTTTTCACTGAAAAATCGATTTTTGTAGGAAATAAAAGTGATCACAGATTTTCATTGTTTTGGCCCTAGCTCTTCTAGTTTAGCCAGAAAATGGACTTTTATGTTTTCACTGAAAATCGATTTTTTAGGAAATAAAAGTGATCACAGATTTTCAGTTCCAGAATGGACTTTTATGTTTTCACTGAAAAATCGATTTTTTGTAGGAAATAAAAGTGATCACAGATTTTCATTGTTTTGGCCCTAGCTCTTCTAGTTTAGCCAGAAAATGGACTTTTATGTTTTCACTCAAAAATCGATTTTTTAGGAAATAAAAGTGATCACAGATTTTCATTGTTTTGGCCCTAGCTCTTCTAGTTTAGCCAGAAAATGGACTTTTATGTTTTCACTGAAAAATCGATTTTTTAGGAAATAAAAGTGATCACAGATTTTCATTGTTTTGGCCCTAGCTCTTCTAGTTTAGCCAGAAAATGGACTTTTATGTTTTCACTGAAAAATCGATTTTTTAGGAAATAAAGTGATCACAGATTTTCATTGTTTTGGCCCTAGCTCTTCTAGTTTAGCCAGAAAATGGACTTTTATGTTTTCACTGAAAAATCGATTTTTTTAGGAAATAAAAGTGATCACAGATTTTCATTGTTTTGGCCCTAGCTCTTCTAGTTTAGCCAGAAAATGGACTTTTATGTTTTCACTGAAAAATCGATTTTTTAGGAAATAAAAGTGATCACAGATTTTCATTGTTTTGGCCCTAGCTCTTCTAGTTTAGCCAGAAAATGGACTTTTATGTTTTCACTCAAAAATCGATTTTTTTAGGAAATAAAAGTGATCACAGATTTTCATTGTTTTGGCCCTAGCTCTTCTAGTTTAGCCAGAAAATGGACTTTTATGTTTTCACTGAAAAATCGATTTTTTGTAGGAAATAAAAGTGATCACAGATTTTCATTGTTTTGGCCCTAGCTCTTCTAGTTTAGCCAGAAAATGGACTTTTATGTTTTCACTGAAAAATCGATTTTTTGTAGGAAATAAAAGTGATCACAGATTTTCATTGTTTTGGCCCTAGCTCTTCTAGTTTAGCCAGAAAATGGACTTTTATGTTTTCACTGAAAAATCGATTTTTAGGAAATAAAAGTGATCACAGATTTTCATTGTTTTGGCCCTAGCTCTTCTAGTTTAGCCAGAAAATGGACTTTTATGTTTTCACTGAAAAATCGATTTTTGTAGGAAATAAAAGTGATCACAGATTTTCATTGTTTTGGCCCTAGCTCTTCTAGTTTAGCCAGAAAATGGACTTTTATGTTTTCACTGAAAAATCGATTTTTTAGGAAATAAAAGTGATCACAGATTTTCATTGTTTTGGCCCTAGCTCTTCTAGTTTAGCCAGAAAATGGACTTTTATGTTTTCACTGAAAAATCGATTTTTTAGGAAATAAAGTGATCACAGATTTTCATGTTTTGGCCCTAGCTCTTCTAGTTTAGCCAGAAAATGGACTTTTATGTTTTCACTCAAAATCGATTTTTAGGAAATAAAGTGATCACAGATTTTCATTGTTTTGGCCTAGCTCTTCTAGTTTAGCAGAAAA